>NC_137676.1:71909911-71927411 GCF_963989245.1 Nansenia antarctica
CGGGAAATGAAGATATAGAAGGAACAATAACAGTAATACAACAGAAACAATTATCTCTCTCTCTCTCTCTCTCTGTCTCTCTCTGTCTCTGTCTCTCTCTCTCTGTGTCTGTTTCTCTCTCTCTCTCTCTCTGTGTCTGTTTCTCTCTCTCTTTGTCTCTCTTTTTGAACACAGGTTGCTGGGAGTTGAAACATGTTTAATGCTGTTGAATGAAGTTACTGTATCTCCCCCCCCCCTCTCTCTCTCTCTCTCTACCTCTCAAATGTTCTCTTTCCATCTCCCACTTTTCCCCTTTTTTATCTATCTCCCTGTCTCTCTACCTCTCTCATTCCTTCTTTTTAGCCCACTAAAACATCCCTTACATCTCTACCCCTTTCCTATTTGTCTTTCTCCCCTCACCCTCTTGTCTCTCTCCCTCTCCTCTTCCTCTCCTCTCCTCCCTCCCTCCCTCTCTCCCTCTCCTCTTCCTCTCCTCTTCCTCTCCTCTCCTCCCTCCCTCCCTCTCTCCCTCTCCTCTCCCTCTCCTCTTCCTCTCCTCTCCTCCCTCCCTCCCTCCCTCTCTCCCTGGTTGCCCTGCGACCAGGCCTTTGTCTCCTAGCAGAAGAGGGACATTAGCTATGCATGGTCTCCCCTCAGCTCCACGCCTAGTTAGGCAAGCTTTGTCAGGCCTGGACCTCTGCTACCCCACCAACAACACTGGCTTCTGTTACCACCTCACACACACACACACACACACACTCACACACACTCACACACGCACACACACACACACTCACACACGCGCGCGCACGAGCGCACACATGCACGCACACACACACACACATACACATGCATACAAGCACGCACATACATACACACGCACACACATACATACACACTAAGGTTCTAATTGACATTGTTTCACTGATTTCCTCCTTTCTGCTCTCTACGAGCACAGAGACTCACACACACACACACACACACACACACACACGCATGCACACATACACATACACACACTGAATAGCTTCAGTTTCAGTGAACTGTACTTATCAAGATGTTTTAGTGAGACTGAAAACCTTCTGCTAGCAACAACTTTGCCTTTGTAATCCAAGCAGTGCGTGTGCGTGTGTGTGTGTGTGTGCGTGTGTGTGCGTGTGCGTGTGCGTGTGCGTCACAAGGTTACTTTATTTTATAGGGGTGGTGTCATAAGATGTATTTATTATGTTGTTTTTGTGTTTTTGCCCCAGCGACAACATCACAACATCCTGTTTCAGAGGGCCTTCACCAGATTCCCACATTGTGTGTGTGTGTTTACGTGTACAGGCAAGAATGTGTGTGTGTCTGTGTGTGTGTCCGTGTGTGCATGCGTGCGTGCGTGTGTACTGTATGTGTGTGGGAGCGCCCATATGTGTGTGTGTGTGTGTGTGTGTGAGTGTGTATGTGTGTGTGTGTGTGTGTGTTTATGTGTACAGGCAAGAATGTGTGTGTGTGTGTCTGTGTTTACGTGTACAGGCAAAAATGTGTGTGTGTGTGTGTGTGTCTGTGTGTGTACCGTCCACGTTGTCAGTCCAGCTGGTTGTCGTTGTTCTGAAGGCAGGACTGAGAGAAGGAGACACGTTGAGTTCAGTGGTGGGGTAATGATATTCATGGTAGGAGCAGTTCAGAAGTCAATGAACACACACACACACACAACCACACACACACACACACACACACACACACACACACACACACACACACACACACAGAGCTCGAGACAGAGAAAGTACTTGAGAGAGAGAGGGAACGCCGAGAGAGAAATAGAGAGATGGCGCCATCTAGGGACCAGGACTGGAACCACACTGACAGACATAAAAAAACTGAAAAAGGGTAGAAAGACAATTATGTATCTCTCTCTCTCTCCCCCCTCTCTCTCTCTCCCTCCCCCCTCTCTCTCTCTCTCTCTCCCCCCCCTCTCTCTCTCTCTCTCCCTCCACCCCTCTCTCTTTTTCTTCAGGGGGTCAGTGGATGGCATGGTGTCGTAAACAGAGAATAGACCCCGTCCCTCCCCCCCCCCACACACACACTCATTCTTTCTTTCACAAGCATTCTTTCCCATGAGGTCATAGCCGGCCTAGATGGGAATATCTATCAGAACCACTTATCTACTGTTCTCTACCAGCTGTCTGTGTGTGTGTGTGGTCGTGTGTGTGTGTGTCTGTATGCAATGTGTGTGTGTATGTGGTTGTGTGTGTGAGGGTGTGTGTGTGTCTGTCTGTGTGTGTGGTCATGTGTGTGTGTGTGTGTGTGTGTGTGTGTGTGTAAGAACATGTGTGTCAGAGAGACAGAAAGAGGATACACATATTCACATTGAGTATTTCACACTTTCACACCCGTGACACACAACTGTTCTCACACTATGATACAAAATACACACACACAGGCACACACACACACACACAGGCACACAGACACGGACACACATACACACACATTCTTGCCTGTACACGCAAACACAGATGCACACAGACACATACACACACATTCATGCCTGTACACGCAAACACAGACGCACACACAGACACACACACACACACACACCTATACAGACCAAAACGTTGACTCAAAGATCAAGTTGTGAGGCAATTAAAGGAGCACGAAACACTTTCATGAATGTTTAATCCTCTGTGTGTGCTGTGTTTGCGTGTGCAGTTCTCTCCCACTAGCATGCTATCTGCATGTGTGTGTGTGTGTGTGTGTGTGTGTATGCTATCTGTGTGTGTGGTTACTGTTCCCTTTACCATAAACCAGGGGAGGCTGGTGGAGGTAGAAATCGGAGGACGCCGGGCTCATTGTAATGCAAGAAACAGGAATCAAACATGAGCGTTCGATGATGCCTGTCCTCCGATTTCTACCTCCGCCAGCCTCCCCTGGGCCTACGAGCACCCTGCCTTTAAAAGCCTCCGAACCTCTCTCCCCCCTCAGGCAGAGACAGAGACAGGAAAAGGGGGAAGGAGAGAGGAGGAGGCAGTTTCAAACTCCCCCACCGGAGGGCTCCACCATCGTCCCTCTACCACCCTCCTCCCCCACCTCCTCCTCCACCTCCTCCTCCTCCTCCTCGCTCTCGTCGCAAGTCCAAGTCCCCGGCCCGGCCCGGCCGAACATCCAACAACAGAACCCTGGACGTGGACCACCCAGGAGGAGGAAGAGGAGGAAGAGGAGAGGGAGGAGGAGGAGGAGGAGCTCTGTCAGAGCCGGAAGAGTCCGGAAGATCCAGAACCAGGGCCAGGAACGTCGGCAGAGGTTCTCGCGACTCCCGCGGAGACTCGGAACTGGGTCGGAACTGGGAGGGCGTGGCCTCGGAACTGCGTAGTCGGGTCGGCCGGGTGAGGAGGGGTGTGTACCAAATGTCGGACCTCCCCCCCCCCACCCCCTCCGCTGTCGTCACGGCGACTGCGACGACCCAGGGCCAATCAGAACAGAGTGAGGGGGCGGGCCGGGGGGGGGCGGCGGACAGCAGGAACAAGGTCAAGGCTACCTTTGTGTGAGCACTGCAGGACACCCCCCCCCCCCCTGGCCTAAACCGAGGAGGACCCCTGTTCTATGTTTTTAGCTGTCCTGCTGACTGCCTGTGCTGAAATGTGGAACCATCAGAGTTGTGGTCTGTTGTTGTTGTGGTGGAGAAGATGTGGTGTACTGGTGGACACCAGGGGAGGCTGGTGGAGGTAGAAATCGGAGGACGGGCTCTTTGTAACGCGTGGGATGGAATGAGGAGGAATGGTGTTGAACGCATGTGTGTTTGTTACCGTTCCATGCGTTACAATGAGTCCCTATCCTCCAGTTTCTACCTCCACCAGCCTCCCCTGGTGTGTATTTAGCCTATACTGTATACTGCGGTTTGGACTGGTATCTTTGTGTAATCTTGGCCTAACCCAGCCAACCACGCGACTTGTTCCCGATGTCCTCAACCAATCCAGCTACAGTGACTGTGTTACAGAAAGCACCGATGACTAACCTTTATGATGATCCGTGGTACTTCACTGTGTCCATACAGTTCTCACTGTGTCCTTTACAGCCTCTCCAGATTACCCATGAGCCTCTCCTCCCCCTGGCTGCACAGACAGACAGCTCCAGGGTCAGAGTTGAGCCTGTGGGTCAACCAGGGATGTCGTCAACCCGGTTTCATAGTCCACCCTGTTTATGAGGGTGAATAGGGTTCACCCACCCATCATTCCTGCCAGGACTAGGTCAGTGTTATTGGCAGGAGGAGGGTTCATACCCACCTGTTGTTTTTGGATCACCCCTGCATCCCTGGTGCCACCTCTCTGACAGCACACGCTGTTCCTTCACCTGCTGATGCTCTTCAAGGGGCTGATGGACAGAGTAGAGATTAAGAGAGAGAGAGGGGGAGGGACAGACAGAGGGGAGGAGAAAGAGGGGGGAGGGAGAGAGGGGGAGAGTTGGACAGAGTAGAGATTAAGAGAGAGAGAGATGGAGGGACAGACAGAGAGAAGGCGAGAGAGGGGAGGGAGAGAAGGGGAGAGTTGGACAGAGTAGAGATTAAGAGAGAGAGAGATGGAGGGACAGACAGAGAGAAGGCGAGAGAGAGGGGGGAGGGTTGGACAGAGTAGAGATTAAGAGAGAGAGAGAGGGGAGAGAGAGATGGAGGGACAGACAGAGAGAAGGAGAAAGAGGGGGGAGAGATGGACAGAGATAGATTAAGAGAGAGAGGGGGGAGAGAGATGGAGGGAAGACAGAGAAGGAGGGAGAGAGAGAGGGGAGAAATGGACAGAGAGAGAGTGAGATGGATGGACAGACAGAGAGAGAGAAGGAGGGGGAGAGATGGACAGAGAAAGAGAGAGTGAGAGAGAGATGAATAGACAGACAGACAGAGAGAGAGGGGAGAGATGGAGGGGAGAGTGTGGGAGAGTGAGATGAACACACACAGAGAGAGAGAGACATGTGATATTGTGTTGTTGTCAGTGATGCTGCTCTCTCCCCTTACCCTCCGTTCCAGCTCAGCACATCCTTGTACCGTGCCCTCTGTAAGTGTTGGGACAAAGCCCCATGTTTATACTTACGGAGGAAACTGTACAACTGATTTAAGACCCTTTCCTCCTCTTTAGATTTAGAGCAGGTTGGGGGTCAATTCCATTTCAATTCAGTTAATAGTAGGAAGTACACTGAAATTCCAGTTCCATGTTCCCTTCATGTTTTTGCAATGAGGAACATTAAGAATTGGAATTTCAGTTTCTGGAATTTTCTAGAATTGACTGAATAGAAATGGAATTGGCAGTTAAATTCAGTTAATTCAAGACCCCCATCCTACCCAGGCACCCTTCTAATACAACAATGTCACCTGTATTCCTACTCAACACAATTTATATAAGTTAAATAAATTATTTTTCTCACACAAAATGTCCATATTTAAATATTATTCGTATTTTATTTGGTGATATGATGGCAACAACGGGACCATTTTGAAAGCATCTATGTTCTAAAACACAAGTCAACTAACATTGAATAAAAAAACGGGAAAAAGCAGCGTCCGTACACTGGAATCTGTGCAAAATTCATTATTTGATTGCAAGCTTTCGGTCATAGACCTTCTCCAGGCATACAAAACAGTCTGAAATGATAGCAGTCATGAAGAAATAATTGAATTACGATCAATGGGCTTGTCTTGATCCCGTCTGAGACCTGGCCGGCGGTGCCACCACTGTGAGTTAAGTGACAGGTATTCCTGTTATGTACGTCTAATTGAATTGGCTGCATTGTAAATATTCACCCCTGACACAGGCAACAACTGGACTAACAACTCCTGGCAGGGCCCGCGGTGGGTGGCTCGTCTCGCTCTCCGCCGGAGTGGCGTGTGTCCCGGGGAGAGAGTCTGGTGGTCTGGTCTGAAAAAGTTATTTTGAAAATGACCCCCCCCCCCCCCACACACACACACACACACACACACACACACACACACACACTCTCTCTCTCTCTCTCACTCTCTCTCTCACACACACACACTCTCTCTCTCTCTCTCTCTCTCTCTCTCTCACACACACACTCTCTCTCTCTCTCACGCACACTCTCTCTCTCTCACACACACACACACACACTCTCTCTCTCTCTCTCTCTCTCTCACACACACACACACACTCTCTCTCTCACTCTCTCTCTCTCACACACACACACACACACTCTCTCTCTCTCTCTCTCTCACACACACACTCTCTCTCTCTCACGCACACTCTCTCTCTCTCACACACACACTCTCTCTCTCTCACACACACACACACACTCTCTCTCTCTCTCTCTCTCACGCACACTCTCTCTCTCTCTCTCTCTCACACACACACACACACACACACTCTCTCTCTCTCACACACACACACACACACTCTCTCTCTCTCTCTCTCTCTCTCTCTCTCTCTCTCTCTCTCTCTCTCTCTCTCTCTCTCACACACACACACACACGCACAGCTGTTCGGAACCATGACAGAAGATGACGGATACAGTTGTCGTGGAAGGACATGTTAAATTCAGAGATGGGAAAAAGGTTCATATGAAATGTGTTTTTCCAACTCTAAACGTTTTTAAAGTGTGTGTTAGCGCCTGGGGAGTAACCAGGGTAACCAGGGAGGATGGATCTTCTGATTTGTTGTGTTTTTCTCTGTCTTCTTCGCAGTGGAAGAGCCGCTGGGTCGCGCTTCGGAAGCCGTCGCCAGTCGCTGGTATGTGGCCAAGCGCGTCTATATTTGTAACCTAACCAACCTATCCCTCTTGTCCTCTGGTCAGGGTGAAAGAAGCCGCTCTCGTATGCCCAGTGATATCAGCCTACTGCCTTGCATGATTACATTAAAGGTTTATTCTCTAATCTTTCAACACTTAGCGCTCTGACTTTCAGGAATTAAAAGTAAGCGCAACTTGTCAATGCGCCGTTGGGCGCCGCGCCACCACAGCGCATAGCGCACATTTCACTGGACTAACATTTCACTGGATTGCTATTGCGCAATAGTCGAGACTTCGAGAAAATAAGTTAATCCTTTATTATGTTTGACTGTTTATGAAGCGTGCATGGGTGGTTTAGATGCAACCTTTTACTTTTGCAAGGTTAACAGGTCTCTCTAGCTCTGGAAAACGTTTTCATTATCAGACGTGATACGCAAGTGCTCTTACATAAGTCCAAGTAGCTTACTATCGTTTTTGTAGTATAGTATAGCATATAATAAGTATGTGCTTGCAGTGTGTGTGTGTGTGTGTGTGTGTGTGTGTGTGTGTGTGTGTGTGTATAGTCTAGGAGCATTGTTTAATACAGTCTGCAGCTGTGATCCAGGATCACTCCACTGTTTTAAGGGCTGATATAACAGCTGTATGGAAGGACACACACACACACACATACACACACACACACACACACACACACACATACACACACAGACACACACACACTGTAGGATGGTGTGGTTAGCTGATTCAGAGGGGCCAGCAGTCTCAAGTGTACGAATTGCCGACCGTCTGAAAATGCCTCACAACCGCAAGCAGGTGCAGAGGCTCTCATTGAGCTTTTGAGAGATTGAATCACCGTGATTTAGAAATGTGAAAAACAATGTAGGCTAGATGTCCTTCACACAGTCACTCTGTACGCACAGCGTGATCCGCTTCCCCATTGGTTGGCCTCTATGTCAATCATAGCAGACGAACAACCAATCAGGTCACGCTGCGCTCTGCGGCTAGGGGCGGGGCTTAGTAGAAGCACCTGTAGACTCGCACCACAACAGTACAGTTTGATACATTTACTCAAACCTCTTAAGTTTTAAGTTTACTAACTGCTGCCTTAGTTACCTAGGCTACTAACTGCTGCCTTAGTTACCTAGGCTACTAACTGCTGCCTTAGTTACCTAGGCTACTAACTGCTGCCTTAGTTCAACCTTGACGCCATATCTTAACGTTAAAGGTGTCAAATATCCTTCTATTCAATGTTCATTTCAATTCTTGAAGAATGTAACTTATAGGAAACCTCCTGCAAAGCCAGGTTTACACAAACACACGTGATAACAATAAAAAGTTACAGATTTGATTGCGTGCAGTTTTATTTCCATGCAATTTCAGGTACACGGTGCAATTTGAATGAAATTCCAATGCATTTAAACGTGTGATATTTTGTTTTATATATTTTGTTTATTATTGTTCTCCACATTTTGCATCTTGCGGTGGGGGTGGAGGAGGGACAGTCCCGTCGTTTCTATTTCTACTTTGATGAGAGCGGCGCCTTGAACGACGGTTACCCGACCCGCATGTTGCGAAATGCCTCGCCTCCCTGTTCAGGGCCATGGGGAGGCCTCCGTGTTCAGGGCCATGGGGAGGCCTCCGTGTTCAGGGCCATGGGGAGGCCTCCGTGTTCAGGGCCATGGGGAGGCCTCCGTGTTCAGGGCCATGGGGAGGCCTCCGTGTTCAGGGCTATGGGGAGGCCTCCGTGTTCAGGGCTATGGGGAGGCCTCCGTGTTCAGGGCTATGGGGAGGCCTCCGTGTTCAGGGCTATGGGGAGGCCTCCGTGTTCAGGGCCATGGGGAGGCCTCCGTGTTCAGGGCCATGGGGAGGCCTCCGTGTTCAGGGCCATGGGGAGGCCTCCGTGTTCAGGGCTATGGGGAGGCCTCCGTGTTCAGGGCCATGGGGAGGCCTCCGTGTTCAGGGCCATGGGGAGGCCTCCGTGTTCAGGGCTATGGGGAGGCCTCCGTGTTCAGGGCTATGGGGAGGCCTCCGTGTTCAGGGCCATGGGGAGGCCTCCGTGTTCAGGGCCATGGGGAGGCCTCCGTGTTCAGGGCCATGGGGAGGCCTCCGTGTTCAGGGCCATGGGGAGGCCTCCGTGTTCAGGGCCATGGGAAGGCCTCCGTGTTCAGGGCTATGGGGAGGCCTCCGTGTTCAGGGCTATGGGGAGGCCTCCGTGTTCAGGGCCATGGGGAGGCCTCCGTGTTCAGGGCCATGGGGAGGCCTCCGTGTTCAGGGCTATGGGGAGTCCTCCGTGTTCAGGGCTATGGGGAGGCCTCCGTGTTCAGGGCTATGGGGAGGCCTCCGTGTTCAGGGCCATGGGGAGGCCTCCGTGTTCAGGGCCATGGGGAGGCCTCCGTGTTCAGGGCCATGGGGAGGCCTCCGTGTTCAGGGCCATGGGAAGGCCTCCGTGTTCAGGGCTATGGGGAGGCCTCCGTGTTCAGGGCTATGGGGAGGCCTCCGTGTTCAGGGCCATGGGGAGGCCTCCGTGTTCAGGGCCATGGGGAGGCCTCCGTGTTCAGGGCTATGGGGAGTCCTCCGTGTTCAGGGCTATGGGGAGGCCTCCGTGTTCAGGGCTATGGGGAGGCCTCCGTGTTCAGGGCCATGGGGAGGCCTCCGTGTTCAGGGCCATGGGGAGGCCTCCGTGTTCAGGGCTATGGGGAGGCCTCCGTGTTCAGGGCTATGGGGAGGCCTCCGTGTTCAGGGCCATGGGGAGGCCTCCGTGTTCAGGGCCATGGGGAGGCCTCCGTGTTCAGGGCCATGGGGAGGCCTCCGTGTTCAGGGCCATGGGGAGGCGTCCGTGTTCAGGGCCATGGGGAGGCCTCCGTGTTCAGGGCCATGGGGAGGCCTCCGTGTTCACGGCCATGGGGAGGCCTCCGTGTTCAGGGCCATGGGGAGGCCTCCGTGTTCAGGGCTATGGGGAGGCCTCCGTGTTCAGGGCTATGGGGAGGCCTCCGTGTTCAGGGCTATGGGGAGGCCTCCGTGTTCAGGGCCATGGGGAGGCCTCCGTGTTCAGGGCTATGGGGAGGCGTCCGTGTTCAGGGCTATGGGGAGGCCTCCGTGTTCAGGGCTATGGGGAGGCCTCCGTGTTCAGGGCTATGGGGAGGCCTCCGTGTTCAGGGCCATGGGGAGGCCTCCGTGTTCAGGGCTATGGGGAGGCCTCTGTGTTCAGGGCCATGGGGAGGCCTCCGTGTTCAGGGGGGTATTCCATCAACGTTGCTAAAGGGAAATCCAGGCTTATTTTGATATGTCTCGCGAGACTTATCAAAATAAACATGTATTTTAAAATAAATCTCGCGGGATTTATAAACATATAAGCCTGGATTGTCTTTTAGTGACTTTGATGGAATACCCCCCAGGGCTATAGGGAGGCCGGCTTCACTCTCACCCCCCAAGGCTACGTTGCGACGTTGCGTTACAACATTGTTTGTGTTTTTTTGTTTGTAATTTGAGTCTTTGTCAACAAAGCTTCAAACTATTATCATGTCAGTCATGGCTTAGCGTTCGTCCTTGCAGCAGTCACAGCTCCGGGTGTATGCTATTTGAGAGGGGAGCATGATTGATAATATGCGTATTATGTCCTTAGCCTCGTAAATATTAGGCTAGGCCTTTATGCTGACCGCTGTGTCCATGTTTGTTGCCATGGAGACCAAACGAACCTTCCTGACCATCATTCCATTGACAGCCTGACTAGGTCAACACCTACTAGCTAGTTCATCCTAACCAAACCCGTACCTAATGGATTCTTAATCCATTTATAACCAATTCGGAAACTCCATTGTTTGTTTTTACGAGTGAATCAGGGCCATATTCCACTAACGGTGGCTTAATATAGCTGCGCTATAATTAAATGCGGCGCTCAGGGATATCGAGATTGGTATTCAAGCCTCAGGTGATTCCTCGAATGAGGATCAGCCTTGTGTCATCAGTGTTCACAGAAGACAGGCTTACAAATCTTCGATATGGGCGCGTGCACGCAGACATACGCAGCCCAGAAGAGTCGATCTGTCGAAATGAAGATACTCCACTCTGCAGGGGTACTACATTTGCGCAGCATTCCGAATTATTGATTTTTTATGAAGACGGAAAAATAAGATGTAAAATAGTGCAATACTGCCGCAATTAACAAGGCGGGGGAAATGGTTTGGCAAGAAATTGCTGACCGATTAAATGCGTAGGTCATACTAGCCCCAGTTATTGTTATATGTTCATATTTTAATAAATGAATATTTACTACTGTGGTGATATCAGCAGCAGGCTACAAACCGTCATATCGCCACAATGGCCTAGTGGTATCGACCGCTGCCATAGGATTTATTCGTCATTTTATATCGGTGGTTCAAATCCCTCTTCAGGCGCACTTTTTACTGCATTTCGTTGTCTGAATCTAATCTAAAATCTCATCTAAAAAAGTATGTAGGCTATAAAATTATGGTGCAGGCTAATTTACAAGAACTGACACGATTACAATGGTGTTTGAAACCTTTGCATGAAATCTTCGGTTAAATGTAAAAAAATAAAAATAAATGACTTAGTCAAGTCTCGAACCCGCAACCTTTGGAACTCGAGTCCGCAGCCTTAACCACTACACCAACCAGACCGCTGTTGATATGATGCGTTTTGTGTAGCTATGTGCAAGATGCTGTGTGCCTATCAAATATTGCAATACTCATTGTGTAACCTTAAACATACTTTAAGTGTGTCCACTCTCAGGACATAAACTGACCACTCTGAGTCAGCATGCGTTTCTGTAACTGGACCTGAGCCAAATATAGAGATGGGGACCAGTTGGGATCTAAGGACAGTGGAGCCTTGTGGTGGTCAGCCAGGTGGTAGACTTATATGGGTACTGGGGTCAATAGATCAGTATATTTGGGAACGAACGGTCAGCTGACTGAGAGTCAGGTAACTGGTGACCGGAACAAACAAACCGTTATGGTAGGGAAGCAGAGGCAAGCTAGCTTCTAACTTTAGTATGTAAACATGTATGACGGGTGACCGATGATTGGCAAGGGACAGCTGTTTCCGGTGTCAGCGGAAATCTAGCATATAAGGCCGCTGCAAAGTGTCATTAGGCGCGAGTCTCTCACCGTTGCTTGCCGTGTGTTGAGAGAGGCTGGCCCAGCGCTGTGTAATGGATTAAACTTTATCTTAATTGTCTATCTCGAGCATTAATTAATTATCATAAGGAAGCAACAAATCTAGGCCGCCGCCTATCATCTGAACATTCTCATACTATCAATTGGCGTTTAACGAACAGGATCCTAGATTCAGCGAGACAGGTAAGGCAGATAAACCAGTGTGGTTGTGTGCTTAACCTGAATTGTTGTTCTAGAGGGAAAAACCTGTAATTTTTTCCTTGAATGAAGGAAAGGGGATGAATTTGATGATGGGGGGGCCAATGACTAGATTTGACTAAATATTAAAGGTTGAGTATTGGTGTGAACATGAAGGTCATTGATCCACATAGGATAATGCGTTATAAAGGACAGAGCTGCTAGGTGTCACTCTGGAGGAGATTAATACTGACACTGGATATTGATTAATTCATAGAAGAATTGATTAAACGGAATTGGGCATTCCGTGGGTTTTTATTTATGTTTTTATCTGTAAGGTACAGACATGTGTTTATCTGTATGGTACAGAAATATGGTATTGTGTTATAGCACAGGATTTGAAACTATGAAGTAGAATGTTGATTAAGATGGTTAAATGAATAAGGTATTGACACGCAAGTGGTTATGGTATGTAAGTTGAAGTGTGATCTAAAGAAAGTGTTTTAAAGTGGTCTAGTAATGTGGTATTATGTAGAGAAACAGGATAATGAAAGATATAGGTCAGCGGTAAAAAAGACAGTTGTAGGACGATAAGACGTTGAACGGATACGGTATTTGTGTTAATGTTACAGCGCAACAGATTTGAGTGACAAGATTGATTTATTGAGACAGGAGAGAACAGATGAGACGTGGATTTAAATGACCTTGGTGAGACGCAATGCAACAGACTGAATTAAAGTATATGACACGAATGGTGTAACTATAAAGCTCTAACGAGACAATTTAGATAAAAGAATTCCTTTTTACTAACATTGTGTGCAGTGTAATTAATCAAACATGGGTAATCGAACGTCTAGGACAGCAAATTGTGAGAAACGGATTATTAAGTACAAGTCGGTTAGGGACTTGCCACGAGGGGAAAAGAAATCTATTAAGAAACTATTGGAAATTGATCCACACATAATTGATATTCCGATAAAATACACTGATACAGTGACACCAAAAGGATGGATTTTACTTAAATTAGGACCATTCTATGCAGAACCATTTCTAACAAAGATTGCGGAATGGAGTGACGATAATTTCCCAAGTATCGGGAGTTTTGAAAAGAATAAACTAAAGATTATTGATGAATATTTGATATCAAACAAAAGCATTTGCGACCCATTATGGGATATTGATTACATGAAAGAAGTCTATCAAGCATGGGTAATAATGTCTAATCAATGGCCTGGTAATATTGTCAGAAAAAAGGAACACAATAGGTTTAACCCTATACCCAAGGTAAAGGAGATACAGAGCGTGTCTCCTCCTGTACAGCCGGAACAGGCGGAGCAGACTGTGATACGCAGCGTAATCCGGGTGCAGGCACCATTGTTAAATATAGAGGAGAAAGTACTGTATAAACCATTAACCCTGATTGACGTATCTGCAATCATAGTCGACGCACCCAGACCCTTGATTAACCCAAAAGGATTCATAAATTGGTATAAAACAATGTTGCTCCATGGTAATTTGAATGGCACGGATTTAAGATACATTCTGATCACGTTAATGCCAGATGTTGAAATTGATACTTTGATAAATGCTTGTGAAACTTTGAATGAAGATAATGATGGGCCATGTAGAGGTAATACAATTAATGAACGATTCCCATGGTTTAATAAACAACACAAAGTGACTCACATTGAACAATTAACCAAATTTCTAAACGAACATGCCAGTCAAAACCGTGATATCTCACAGATTCTGAACTGTAAACGTAAGCCTAATGAAACAATGTCTGACTTTGTAATCAGATTCCAAAATACCTGGAGAGAAAAGGCGAATTTGGAATTAGATGACAAACCTAACGCATTCTTTACAAATATGATCCTAGATGGTATTGGAGACGATGCGAAAAACTTCAAATTATCGACACCAGACATTTTCTCAATGACACCAGCATTGATTGAAAAACGAATAAGGGAATTAGAAGCTTTGGGATTGTTTAATAAGCGATACCAACCACAAGTCTTGGAGCTGGCGCAATACGCGGACCTAGAGGGTTGGAATGAATACTAAGCATTATGGGTAATGAAGTCTTACGTGAAGCATGTCGAGTGATAGAGTTATAGGGAAATCATTGAGTTAAGTAATAATAATCCTTGTATTGATTAACATATTGTAAACAAATGATAAAGAGTGAAATGAATAACTATTGTATTTTCAGGACAAGCTAAATAGCTTAGCACAAACAGCAAAAGGTGGTAAGAGACACGAGTGCACTTGTGCTCCACAACGCTGCACCAGGGACGACGCTCTGAACCAACACTATTAATAGAACTGCCCTTGCAAACAAGACGCAGCTCGGTGACACAGACACGCAGAGAACACATAGAAGTGTTAGACATGAAAATGTAGTTGTCTCTTATTGTAATTATCATACAATTCTGCATTGACTCAGTAAACGTAACATTTGAATTTACTTAGTAAACAGAGACATGCATTGATGACTGTTGATGTTCACACAAGCAAAGAGGAATATGTGACATTTTGATTGATGAATAATCCCGAACGGACAACACAACTCTTGCCAATTCTATCTCCTGACAGACCCAAGAAAATGCAGAAACACTGAGCGACGGAAAAAAAAAACGGGGGCGTTGCTGAGGGCCAATCTAACAGAAGTGGGGGCTGAAATGACAGTGAACGATTGACGGATGAGAGAAAGGGGAAACCACAAAGAATAAGTCTCTGTGTAACTGTAAATGAAAATGTTGTTTTTCTGTTTGGAAGCGGAAACATGATAATGACATGACAGACTACAGACTTTGATAAAGCAATTACACATACGAATATGACAGTACTTCACAATCAACAGTGTTAATCGGCCAACAGCTGAATGCACGAGCATTACACATTGATGCAACATTTATGATAAAGAACCATTCACACTGACTCAAGAGTGTCTCTGATAAATCTACTAAAACCAACGGGTGATTGACGGAGAAATATTTGACTATAAGAGAGGGATAGAACATTTAAATGTTCACAGCAAATTTAAATCTTAATGCAAAATAAGCTCATAGTGTACATAGACCAACGGGGAAGTATTCAAGCCATCAGTAACGATTGTGATCAGAATTTTTAACATACGGGTAGAATAGAACCTATCTACCTCATTAAAAGTATGCTTATGGGAATTGACTCAGATTGCACATTGACAGTAAATAAACTAAGTATTGAAGAACTGATTTGGATATTAAAGGGACGGTTCACGGTTTTTCACAACACACGTCCTAGTTTGAATACCCATGGCATGAACTTCAAATGACAAATCCTTTTGTTTCCTCTAGGAGCATTGATGAAGGACGAGTTAACCATTTTGAGAGAAACTCAATGTCTGTCTACCTGTACTTAACGATTGTGCAATCCCTGTATCTAAAAATGTCTCAGCAGGCAAGTGCATAACTCACTAGATGGGGGGGACCACAGGGGGCCCAACCCACTCTCAACTCTGACGATGAGAACCAAGCAAAGGGGAAAACACGTATTATGAAACGATTACTGATTCCAGTACCATAATGATAACTATCTCTGCTATTAACAATTATTCTTGATGTTGTTGTGAATTAAGATTGAAACTAGGACAAGAGATACCGGACAGACGATGCGTGCCGAGAGAAACCGTGTGATCCTGGCCTCGTTGTGCATAAGATGGATGGCCACAATTCTATCGGTTCTGTATACGCTCTGGGTGTTAACTAACGAAACAGACTTTACTTTAACTGAAGACTCTGACACTAATCTTGTTCGCATGCGTCGTGACATCCAGGGAGTTAAACCAAATAGCGCACTAGACTCAGTTGCAGGAGTTTGCCAGTTTGTTGACAATTGTTGTACGTATTCACCACAACAGGAGTAAACCTTTAAGATCAGACAATGGGGACATAGAACAATAGGGGAGAGAAAAGTAGGGGGTAAGGATTTAGAGTTTCAATAACACTGTTAAAACATTTGAGCAAGCAGCATGAGGGTGAATGAAATAATTTCTACTGTGAGTCTCTCAATAACACAGCAACAATACAAGAGGACGAGAAGGCGAAAGACAACAATGTTCCAGCGTCTCAGATAGTGCCTCATTGCGACCGGAAAAGCATGATGGTCCCTCTGTTGAAGATCGACCTAGGATATCGAAGACACCTAAAGAAAAGGATTGACGATATCCCTATTTGTTAAAAATGTATAATTATGTAACAAACTATGGAAAAACATGTGATTTGAATTAATGATGGAAATGATACCTACTTCATTTGTAATGAGTAGTTAGACATAGCAATGAGAAACCTATTTGGATATTTTCTCCTTTAAACAACAAAGGTTTTTATCCAAAGGAGGTGATTATTAATCAGAGTAGTTAACCACAAAGTGACCTTTTACTCATGCCAAGTCAATTGTGGAGTGAGATGTTTGTTCACTTTGTCAGGCCACATGACTGGGAACTTGCATTTGTCCATGGGAAAAGTCATTTAAAGACGATTCCGGGGGAGGAATGCGGGATCTCAACCATGGGGAAAGAAAGAGAAATAATTAAAGTTACTGTCCATTAGAGAAGACAAAAAAGAGTGAGCTGATATGATGCGTTTTGTGTAGCTATGTGCAAGATGCTGTGTGCCTATCAAATATTGCAATACTCATTGTGTAACCTTAAACATACTTTAAGTGTGTCCACTCTCAGGACATAAACTGACCACTCTGAGTCAGCATGCGTTTCTGTAACTGGACCTGAGCCAAATATAGAGATGGGGACCAGTTGGGATCTAAGGACAGTGGAGCCTTGTGGTGGTCAGCCAGGTGGTAGACTTATATGGGTACTGGGGTCAATAGATCAGTATATTTGGGAACGAACGGTCAGCTGACTGAGAGTCAGGTAACTGGTGACCGGAACAAACAAACCGTTATGGTAGGGAAGCAGAGGCAAGCTAGCTTCTAACTTTAGTATGTAAACATGTATGACGGGTGACCGATGATTGGCAAGGGACAGCTGTTTCCGGTGTCAGCGGAAATCTAGCATATAAGGCCGCTGCAAAGTGTCATTAGGCGCGAGTCTCTCACCGTTGCTTGCCGTGTGTTGAGAGAGGCTGGCCCAGCGCTGTGTAATGGATTAAACTTTATCTTAATTGTCTATCTCGAGCATTAATTAATTATCATAAGGAAGCAACAAATCTAGGCCGCCGCCTATCATCTGAACATTCTCATACTATCAGCTGTGATGACGGCAATGCAAGTTGAGACAATTACTTCTTTTTTTTTTTACACTCTTTTCTTTATCGATCTATCTATCACACTTTCAAAATATCAAGTTATCTATCACACAATCAAACTATCTATCGATCGATCACACTTTCAAAATATCAAATTATCTATCTATCACACAGTCAAACTATCTAATCAAACTATCTAATCTATCTATCTCGTGTGAAGTGGGAACTAATATTTCCTAAAAGACACATGAGGAA
>NC_137676.1:71937411-71957411 GCF_963989245.1 Nansenia antarctica
TGTTTCAAAATAAAAGTCGATTGGTTTCCGACATGCGGACCAAAACACTAGAACGTGTCACATTTAGTCAACAGTTGAGTCCTTTACAGTCTCACTCAACCTGCAATAAATTATGTAACTGGTCACAGTCACTATGGAACTTTCCAACAGTGCATTCTGTCTGCTCAGTTTATCTCGGCAAGAAGTTGAAGTGCAGTTGTTGTACACTGTACCGTTGCACTGTTATGCTATTGCTGCCGTTCTGACATTCAAAGTTGGGAAGTAAAACGTCCGACTCGACAACCTGTCTACTGTCTCCTCGTCTCTACGCACTCCCACAATAGCACATTTCATACAACAGGGGCAATTCAAAGTGCTTTACATACAGCATTAACACTAGGACCGCGGTGGATCGCGACCTTATTCAATCGCGATGAGGTGTGATTCAGCACTATGATAGTTTAACATAGAGAAGAGTGTACTGACGCACAAAGATCGCTGGAGGGCGATGTCACACAAGGCCGTCTGCCAGGCTCCGACGCCTTTTCCCAGAATGCATTTCGCACCGGCAAGCAGAAGGCGTTTTGAATCCTCCATTTTTTTTCAAAAAAAAAATGCTGTGATTTTGCCTTTACAAGTGTTACCATGTCATTTTATGAAGTTTTAATATGTTTTCAGGTGAGAAAGTACCAATATATATTCTCAAAATGTGTCCAGTTTATCAAAATAACCCGTATATCTCCTCTGACGATTTGAACCCGGTGTGCGCTCCGGCGCTCTCATAGCGAATTTACGAACGCACCCTGCGGTTTCACTTTCAAGATCTAATTTTTTTGCATTGGAAAACACTTACAGAGTGAACTGTCATAATGAAAACATGACAAAGCCATTTGACTATCTTGTTCATAAACAATGGTGTCAGGACTTTTCATTTTGATGACACTGACAACTGTTGTGCAAATGTTAATAGTGATGTGAGAAATGCACCAAAGCGACTGAGAAAACTGTATTATACACAACAGTGTTGTGTTGTGTATATGTGAGTGAGACTGTGGTCTACAGTGATATACAGAAAAAACATTATATACAATATTATACATATATTTTTGTTGTCAGGACTTGTTTAGTTATTGTCATTTCGCAGAGTCGCCTCAATAAAGCAAATGAACAAATGGAACATTTGTGAACAGTTCTGTAACAAAACGCTGTTACTTTTCCTCACACATGTGTAAGTGGAAATCCTGTGGTCCTCGCAAATAAACCAGAATAACTCGTTTCTAAAGTCAGTTCCATTCACTTGATATAATGGTTGAAGCATGGGGGATGGTAATCTAAATTCAAAGGATCTAAAACAATTGTGGCTTGTTTTTCCAATGAAGCCAACAAGGTCTTTGAATTTAGCCCTGCCATGACTAATCTCAAGTATATTGCAGGCAATAGACCTCCATTTATCCCTATACTTGTAGGGCAACTTAGAAACAATAAGCCTGAGGTTTGATGGGCTATCAAGCTCTTCCAGATAGTGCAAGTCTTGCATGGCATTGTTGCATCCTCTCAAATACAGTGCATAGGCCTGTAGTGACTTTCCATCTTCAGCCTTTATGCTTGGCCAGTTCAAGGCTTTATTTATATATATATAATAACGTATGCATGTATGTAACGAGACTGCGGGAGTTTTCATTACTAACGAATGAAAGTTGATTATCATTATTAAAAAATAACTGTAATATATATTGCAATGTTGTCCCTTTCACACATAGTTCCAAGTAATTTCCTTGGAATCCCAAGCTGTGTTGACCAGGTATCGAGACACAACAGCAGGGGAGGGGTGGGGGAAGGGAGGGGAGGGAGGGGTTACATCCCTCTGTAGAACATCTTCTATCTAATCGGCGCACTGTGCTAAAATGCAATGCAAACAAAACAACACAGGACAGACAGCAGTGCAGTGATGCGTTTTATATTATATTCTTTGAACAACAGAACGGGACAGGCGCCAGAAACTGCCATAATATACCATACATATATCTGCCATATATCGTACCTCCGTTTTATATTGAGAAATATGATGATAAATACATATAGGGCGGAGGTATGCTATGTGGTGTGTGGCTAGATATTTTCATGTAGCACTGTGACTGCGGGGGAACCCGATGTCTTTGTTCATTGATCGGAAACGATCGAGACACGGATCGGAAACGATCAACCCTCCCCCCATCAAGCGCATGTCTTATTGAGTCAACACGAGTTGACTCGCTGGAACGAGACAGACTGATACACACCACACCTCTGCCATATCATACATCGGTCCCACATGTATTTATTTACCATCATATTTTTCAATATAAAACGGTATGATATGGCAGATATATATGGTAGCCTACATTGCAGTCGTCCCGCAGTTCTAGTAGATCGCCGACATCATGTTATTTGATGTACATTTCACGGCAAGATAATTCCGATTTGTGGCAAACACCCAACAATTGTTCGTTCACTAAACATTATAACATGAACACAGTTATAGCACCAGTTCCTAGCACCTAGTTTCCTAGCACCAGGGGAGCCCCCCCTCCCAAATTTCGTTGTTTGGTACCTGTACTATATCAATGACAAATAAAGACCATTCATTCATTCATTCATTCAAACAATGACAGTTACAGTCTCGCTCAAACTGTAGCGAGATTAGGAGACTACTAATTGAGAAAAAGAAAAGAAAATACATGAAAGAAAGGAGAGAAAGAGTACAGAATGATAAATCCGCTAATGTGTGTAATGAAAAGTGTGACAATGTTGAAAGACATGATGTCATAATCAAAATATAAAACCTGGTTGGATAAAATAAGATTCTGTTGTGATTGTGTTGACATTGTTGTGATGTCAAAAGAGATCTTGGTTATGTAATGTGTAAAGTGGAGAGGAGATTGATCGGAACTGCGGGAGTTTTCATTACTAACGAATGATGGTTGATTATTATTATACAAAAATAATAGTAATAAATATTGCAATATTGTGTTATCATAGTTATGAGCTTCACAGTGATAACGTCTGTTTATTTGTCGTGAACTTCACGCCGGCCGTGCCCGTAACATCAGCAGACAATCGACTGCTGTAAGCTTGTAAGCGTTGAAACCTGCTTGGCAGCTTTGAAACCCGCTTGGCAGCTTTGAAACCCGCTTGGCTCGCTCATGAATTGGCAGCTATTGTTTGCTAATGGGAAACGATCAATAAGATTACCCTCCCCCGTGTATCAACCATCAAGTGATTGTAACTCACTTTAGAAACTAGTTCTTAGCCTACACGTTTCTTTGTCAAATACATGCTCTGCATGTTTCTCTAAAATGCATAAAGTTCCTATAAGCAGAGAAGTGGGGAAATTATTAGAGCAATCTGATGAAGCTTGAGTCAGCTGAGAACGAACTATGGAACAGATTAAATGCTATATATGGAGAGGAGATTGATTGAGACTGCGGGAGCTTTACTAATGAATGAAAGTTGATTATCATTATTAAAAAAGAATAGTAATACATATTGCAATATTGTGTTATCATAGTTATGAGCTTCACACAGTCTGTTTATTTGTCGTGAACTTCACGCCGGCCCTAACATCAGCAGACACATGAACACAGTGAGGATTCAAACCAACAAAAATAATTAATACACATCATTTCATTTATAATGTGCAGTAAACAAACAAAATAATGTATACTCTCTGCAATTGGCTACTATACAATGGTGCCAAAATCAACTATCCAAATATGAATCTGCGTATATCTATGTACAACCTTGATTGAACCAAGATTCATAGACAGATTGTACCTTTTGCATATCATCATAATAGGCATTCGTGTCATCATGTTCTTTACACATTACATAACCAAGATTTATTTTGCAATCACAACAATGTCAACACAATCACAACAGAATCTTATTTAATCCAATCAGGTTGTATATATAATCTATATATATAATCTATATATTGGTTTCAATATACCTCCATAGCAGTCTACAGTCTAATTTAGCTATATATATAATTACATTATGAGAACATCAGTATTTTTACGCCTTTGGTTGTATTGTCTGAACGAACATTGATTGGGAGACATACTGTACAGTTTATCATTTTCATAACTGTCTGCACATATACATATCTTATTTTGATTGTTATTGTAGCCTATATATAAACACAAATATCAGTCTTATGCACTGTGTCTCATTCAGCACTGAAGCCTGAATTTGAGCACAGTGTGTGCCCCCTTGCTACCTCTGCTGATATAAAAGAGAATTGCAGGCTTGGAGAAAAAGATGGCAGCCACAAATACACAGACACACACAGAAATACTGCTAAAACGCTTTATACTAACTCGATTTTGAAAATGTAAAAATGCTGGGTGGTAGAACGCACATATCTAGGAAAAGTCATGAAAGGAGGGTCCTGAAATGTGATCGAGTGCAAAGGTAGAATTTTTTTTGTACTCACTGGTGCTGTTTAACACCTCACGGCTGTTCTAGTGTTAAACAATACAGAAAAAGAAGGAAAAAATTACAAGAATTAATACATATAGAAAATAAATTGCTAAACATTTAACAATATAATAAGACAATGAATAAAAGGATATAGATAAAAGTGTTATATTACTGCAACTGTATTCAAGCGCTGCTCTTCCCGATACGGCGTGTGAGATACTGCCTCTGTGTTTAGCCGCTATTGGTGAACCCATCTGTTCACCAATACTAATCAATAATACTAATATTAACCTGGAAGTATTATTATTAATCTGAGTTAACCCTTTCCTCTGCAGCCTCCACCTCCAGCTGCAGTACCTCGGTCGCCGGGGACGACCACAGCAGCATGTCCAGCTCCTCCTCCAGCCAATCAGACGCCAGCTACGGAAGCCGCCTCCCACTGTGGGCGGAGCCATCGTCGACCAGACCGAACCTGTCGTCCTCCGAGACGACCGTGTCATCGGCCCCGCCCACCCCGACCAGCCAGTCGACCAATCCCGACGATCGTCTGTACGCGGCCGTGATGATGGGAGGAGGAGGAGGAGGGGGAGGAGGAGGAGGAGGAGGAGGAGGGTCAGCGATTCGCCCTCCGTCTTCTTCGTCCTCCTCCTCCTCCAATCAGGTCGCGCGGTCGCGAGGCCTCCACGACAGCGGCCGGCAGAGCTCATTGGACAGCGGGATCGGCATCGCCACAGGCAGCCAATCGTCTTGCTCCGGCAGCTTCTCTTCCTGTACGGGGAGTCTGGACATGGCCAGTCAGGGAGGAGGAGGAGGAGGAGGGGAGGAGTTCGGATCTCTGCTCAGTCTCCCCCTTCCTCCTCCCCCCCTCCCTCCCCCTCCTCCCCCTTTGTCCTCAGTCCTCTCAGATTTCAGTCCTGCTGCCTCCCCCCTCCCCCTCCCCTGCTCCTGCCCCTCCCCCTCCTTCTCTGGGACTGGGACTAGCTCTAGCGCCACCCGGAGGCAAGCGGAGGAATACCAGGTCCCCAGCCACCTCAGGCTGCGCTACGACACCCCCAGGACTCTGCTAGACAGCCCCAGGACCCCCCTAGACCCCCCCAGGACCCACCTAGACACCCCCAGGACCCCCCTAGACCCCCCCAGGACCCACCTAGACACCCCCAGGACCCACCTAGACACCCCCAGGACCCACCTAGACACCCCCAGGACCCACCTAGACACCCCCAGGACCCACCTAGACACCCCCAGGACCCCCCTAGACCCCCCCAGGACCCCCCTAGACCCCCCCAGGACCCACCTAGACACCCCCAGGACCCTGCTAGACACCCCCAGGACCTTGCTCCAGAGCCCTCCCCCCACCCCGGTCCAGGGAGGGGTACCTCAGTGGGGCCAGGACAGGAGGCCGGCCGGGGGTGGAGGTGGAGGGGGAGGTGGAGGGGGAGGTGGAGGTGGAGGTCGTGACACCCCCTCGGACCCCACATCTCAACAGTGGGGTCAGGGGTCAGCCCGGGGGGGTCAGGTGTGCTCCTGGGGCAGCGAGAGGGCGCCCCCGGTGGACGGTGTGGAGAGGTGCGCTGCCAGACCCCTGCTGCTGCCTGGCTGCCCTGTGTGTGGAGGAGCTCAGGTAACACACCTGGTCACCTGATGATGATGATGATGAGGATGAGGATGAGGATGAGGATGAGGATGCGGATGATGTTGTTGTTGTTGTTGTTCTTCTTCTTCTTCTTGTGCCTCTGGTTAACACCAGAACAGCCATGGGTGGAGTCATTTGACCCTGTTAGTAAAAGAACATGTATACCTTTGCATTCGATCAAATTTCAGGAGCCTCCTTTCATGACGTTTCCTCGATATGTGCGTTCCACCACCCAGTATCCTTACATTTTCTAAATCACATCAGGATAAGCTGGTATGAAGCTATTTTTCCGTTTTTCTGTGTAGGAGGGCAGGCTAATTTACAAGACGCACCAACTAGTGGTCGTTGTGTGTAAGTAGCAGCTTCCTATTGTAAAGACTCTGGTAATTTGACCCCCGAGGCGGCTCTTATAGTAGGTAACATAGGCACGACTGTTCTAGTGAGTTCTAGGGAGTGAAACTCCCGGAGCAAGACCCCCCAAATGGTTATTGTATAATTTGAACCCTGGTTTGAACCCCATGTTTACTGTTTGGCCATCCTAGTTGTTTAACTCCATCTCTTTGGCACATTTCTCCCCCTCCAGTGCACAGACCACTGTTTAGATCTAAACTACATTACCCATGAGCAACTGTTCTCAGCTAGGAAAAGATATGTTCCCCAGAAGGTAAGATGGTGGTGGTCTTCATTGACAGTTTGGGCTAATGCTTGAGAATCCACACATCTTTTTGTTGTTGTGTTAATTGTGTTAATTTATTGATCATTTAACACAGTTGTCATTCATTTTAACCGAGTGTACCCATTGATAACTCTTCTCTCCGGTTTAACAAGCTCTGTAACCCCATAACCAGACTCCATGTGGCTTCATTTCACTTTGATCGGATTTATTGATTGATTGATTGGATTTATTTGTTATGGGTTTGACAGGGTTTGACAGTAACACCGTTTTACTTGCCCGGACCAAGTAAAACATTCGCCGGAGTTGTTTGCGCGAGCCCGACGACGCTGCTAGATCCCGAATATTTTTACTTGTGTGCAGGAAGAACAACAGACGATCCCTGTAGAACACTGTAGATCCCTGTCGATCCCTATAGATCCCTGTAGATACCTATATATCCCTGTAGATACCTGTCGATCCCTGTAGATACCTGTCGATCCCTGTAGATACCTGTCGATCCCTGTAGATACCTGTCGATCCCTATAGATCCATATGGATTCCTATAGATCCCTGTAGATCCCTATAGAACACTGTAGATC
Source organism: Nansenia antarctica (assembly GCF_963989245.1). Classification (NCBI taxonomy): domain Eukaryota; kingdom Metazoa; phylum Chordata; class Actinopteri; order Argentiniformes; family Microstomatidae; genus Nansenia; species Nansenia antarctica. The sequence goes on from NC_137676.1 coordinate 71,944,739, forward strand.
CCTGTAGATCCCTATAGATCCCTATAGAACACTGTAGATCCCTGTAGATCCCTGTAGATCCCTGTAGATACATATAGAGCCATATAGTCTAGATCACTAGATCCCTATAGATCATTGCAGATCACTGTAGATCCCAATCCGCTTGTTAAGTCTGACGTCAAAAGTGACGTTTAGCCATTTCCGAGTCCAAACCAGAAATTCCCTCCACCAGAGTACCAGTGAACGACAGCGGTAGAATGACAGTTTAATCGTTTTTTAGACTCGGATCTATTCATACAACAAGGGACGCAGCACTTTTCCGTTTTCTCCATATTGTCAGGGTATTTGAGCCTCGGAAAAGCGCTATATAAATATAATTTATTATTATTATTATTATTTCGGCATTTCGAAGACAGCGCCTCAGCCAACGTTGGACCCGGAAACACGTCACGACTTAACAAGCGGATAGATCCCTATAGATCATTGTAGATCACTGTAGATCCCTATAGATCCCTATAGATCCATGTAGATCACTGTAGATCCCTATAGATCCCTATAGATCCATGTAGATCACTGTAGATCCACATAGAGCCCTGTAGATCCCTGTACATTAAATCATTGCTGGCAGCACGTACAAACCCTTTAAGATAGGTTTACCACGTCAACAAACTGATGGATGTGTAGAGACAGTGTTGCCTATCGTCAACAAGCTGATGGATGTGTAGAGACAGTGAGACAGTGTTGTGTAGAGACAGTGTAGAGACAGTGTTGTGTAGAGACAGTGTAGAGACAGTGTTGTGTAGAGACAGTGAGACAGTGAGACAGTGTAGAGACAGTGTTGTGTAGAGACAGTGTGTAGAGACAGTGTTCCTATTGGAATGAAACTCTTCATTTCCGGACTTATGTTCATGGAAGTGAAACAAAGCAAAGTGCAATCTGATTCCAGGGGTACAAACAACTTCCTTCCTTCCTTCCTTCCTTCCTTCCTTCCTTCCTTCCTTCCTTCCTTCCTTCCTTCCTTCCTTCTTTCCCTCCATCCTTCTTCCATTCCTTCTACCCTTCCATCCTTCCTTCCGTCTCTCTCTCTCTCTGTTACACACCGGAGGTGGTGTCTCTGCAGCAGGTGTGAAGGGGAAGGAGAGGTCAGACTAGAAGTAGAGGACAGTGGCTTCCGCAATGCCTCTGCTTACCAGCCAATCAGTTTCATAAGTGAGGGGTGCTTAGGTGGCGTAGTGGGCTAAGCGTCGACCATGTAACCGCAGGGTTCCCGGTTCGATTCCGGCCGCGGACATATCCTGCATGTCATCCCTTCTCTCTCTCTCACCCATCCTTCCTGTCAAATCTCTACTATCTCTATCGCAATAAAAAAAATATGAGTGGGACTGCCCCACTCAACAACAAAAAAAGGAAAAAATAAAAAAGGTTTCATAAGTGAATCAGTTTCATAAGTGAATCAGTTTCATAAGTGAATCAGTTTCATAAGTGAATCAGTTTCATAAGTGAATCAGTTTGGGTCAAAGCCCTTCTTGGCCTCAGGTATCTAACCACCTGTCTTGTTCTCCTCCACAGGGAAGCAGTTCATCCCTGGCCAGCCTGCCCCCCTCCACCCCCTCCACGCCCACGCCAAGCCTGCCCCCCTCCACGCCCACGCCAAGCCTGCCCCGCTCCACGCCCACGCCAAGCCTGCCCCCCTCCACGCCCACGCCAGGTGCGTCTGTCTGCATGTCAAGAGCTCCACTGCAAAGTGCAAATACTTGTATTTTCTTTAAAAAATATTGCTGTGGTGAAATAATTGAGCATTAATACCAGAGAGGCTGTAATCTGTCCTCAGGTTTGTCACGGGTAGGGGGGGTTGTTAGACAAACACCAAGTGACAGTATCAACTATGGGTGCGTTCGTAAATTCGCTCTGAGAGCGCCGGAGCGCACACTGGGTTCAACGTCATAGAGCGACCAAGTAATTTGATTGGACAATAAACATTCCATGAGTGCTGATCGGATTTCCAGAGCGTATTTATGAACACACCCTATGAATCACGGCCTTGACTGCATTATTGCTAACACACAACGGTTACACAACAAATCGTAAAATTGTGACAAAAACACAAAGCTTGAGGTGTTGAGAAACATAGTTCCCAAAACTACACAGGTTGTCAAGGGAACGTGATAGACAAGTCTACTGCGGTCTGAATATCATAATAGATAATTCAACAGTGACATTACCGCTATTAATCACAGCTTCTAATGCCTCCTGGGGGGGGTATTCCATCAACGTCGCTAAAGGAAAATCCCGGCTTATTCTGAAGTCTCACGAGATTGATCAAAAATGAACCGGGATTTTCCTTTAGTGACATTGATGGAATACCCCCCTGGACAATTGCTATGCTTGTTAACAACCCGTTGTATAACACCTTGTATGATATACTGTATTTGAACAGTTTAACAGTTGGCCATGATAGGGTATTTGTTTACATAATAATCATATTCTTGAAGATCAAGATTGTTTCATGATGAATTGAACAACCAATATTACAATATACATATTGGAATGAAACTCTTCATATTTACACTGTAGTTTAATAATATTTATTTATTATTTATTGGACTTTGTTTATGGGCATGTCCAGTAATGTGGCAGACTGTGTCTGTATTCATTTATCTGGATAAAGCCAGACTGCATATCCAGCCATGTCAAATTATATTTAAAGTGCATTATCATACTCTCAATCAATCATCAATCAATCAAACTTTATTTATATAGCACAAGTCATGCATTGAATGCAACTCCAAGTAGGGATGCTCCGATCTGGATTTTTGGGGCCGATACCGATCACCGATTTTTTTCCTCAAGATCAACCGATACCGATACCGATTTTTTTTTTAATACATAACTGTAGGCCTACTGACTGGATAGCCTACATATTTTTTGCTTTTTAGACAAAAGTTTTGATCCATTAGGCACCAAGCAAACGCAGACCCATTTTTATGGCATAGTAAAGGTCTGGCCTATCACCCAGTTAGGGCCTTTTGATTGATTGATTGAAAACTTTATTAGAAGATTTGCAGAAGTAGGTACATGAAAGTACATATTACATACAAGGTCAACTAACAGGATAAAAACCCAAGAAAGCCAATGGCTTATTTCAATTGGGGTCCTTCATTCTCAATTCATCGCCTGAAGCCCAAGTCAGTCGATATGGCTGTATAAAAGACATCATAAACGTGGCCTTCATGGTTTACATACTGTTACGTCCTCCTATGTTTTCTGTTCAGTTATCTGTCTTCCCCAGGAAAAAAAAAAAAAAAAGGGAAAAAAAGATCGTTTTTTGCGATCGGCCATTTTTGCCGATCACCGATCGAGTCATTTGGAGTGAAATCGGCCGATTTAAATCGGTGGCCGATAAATCGGAGCATCCCTAACTCCAAGTGCTGAACATAAAAACTATAGTAAATAAAACACAATACAATAAAAGAAGAGCTAGAAGATTAGAAATAGATCAAATAAACACAACACAACAAAACCAGGAATAAAACAAGACATAGGAGATAAGAAATAGGAGCAAAAGTGTAAAAGTGCAAGTTCAGGTAAACACTAGATAAAAGCCAGGTTAAAAATGTGTGTTTTAAGCTTTCTATCCACAATACCCTCAATACCCTTGATGCAGTCTCCAAACTGACTTGACCAGTTATCCAGTACTACGTCCAAACATGCCAGATTTTAGTCATGTGATTGTATCTCCTCATTGTGTAAAGTTTACATCTGGGAGTCATTAGGATGCACATCTGTGCTTGATTTTTACTGCTTTACTCAAAAGAAAGGTTCAAAGAACAAAGAAAAGTTCTTACTTTTGTTTTACTTTATATATATTTAAAATTGCAACAGAAGACAACAACAGTGTATAATATGAAAAGTGATTGTCAGTAAGGTTTAAGGACTGCATGTCTGTCCATGCATTCACCCTGTCTCTGTCCATGCATTACTCTGTCTCTGACCATGCATTACTCTGTCTCTGTCTGTCCATGCATTACTCTGTCTCTGACCATGCATTACTCTGTCTCTGTCCATGCATTACTCTGTCTCTGTCCATGCATTACTCTGTCTCTGTCCATGCATTACTCTGTCTCTGACCATGCATTACTCTGTCTCTGACCATGCATCCACTCTGTCTCTGACCATGCATTACTCTGTCTCTGACCATGCATTACTCTGTCTCTGACCATGCATTACCCTGTCTCTGACCATGCATTACTCTGTCTCTGTCCATGCATTACCCTGTCTCTGACCATGCATTACTCTGTCTCTGACCATGCATTACTCTGTCTCTGACCATGCATCCACTCTGTCTCTGACCATGCATTACTCTGTCTCTGATCATGCATTACTCTGTCTCTGACCATGCATTACTCTGTCTCTGACCATGCATTACACTGTCTCTGTCCATGCATCCACTCTGTCTCTGACCATGCATTACTCTGTCTCTGACCATGCATTACTCTGTCTCTGTCTGTCCATGCATTACTCTGTCTCTGACCATGCATTACTCTGTCTCTGTCCATGCATTACTCTGTCTCTGACCATGCATTACTCTGTCTCTGTCCATACATTACTCTGTCTCTGTCCATGCATTACTCTGTCTCTGACCATGCATTACTCTGTCTCTGACCATGCATTACTCTGTCTCTGACCATGCATTACTCTGTCTCTGACCATGCATTACTCTGTCTCTGACCATGCATTACTCTGTCTCTGACCATGCATCACTCTGTCTCTGACCATGCATTACTCTGTCTCTGTCCATGCATTACTCTGTCTCTGTCTGTCCATGCATTACTCTGTCTCTGTCTGTCCATGCATTACTCTGTCTCTGACCATGCATTACTCTGTCTCTGTCCATGCATTACTCTGTCTCTGACCATGCATTACTCTGTCTCTGACCATGCATTACTCTGTCTCTGTCCATGCATTACTCTGTCTCTGTCCATGCATTACTCTGTCTCTGTCCATGCATTACTCTGTCTCTGTCCATGCATTACTCTGTCTCTGACCATGCATTACTCTGTCTCTGACCATGCATTACTCTGTCTGTCTCTGACCATGCATTACTCTGTCTCTGTCCATGCATTACTCTGTCTCTGTCCATGCATTACTCTGTCTCTGTCCATGCATTACTCTGTCTCTGTCCATGCATTACTCTGTCTCTGACCATGCATTACTCTGTCTCTGACCATGCATTACTCTGTCTCTGACCATGCATTACTCTGTCTCTGACCATGCATTACTCTGTCTCTGACCATGCATCACTCTGTCTCTGTCCATGCATTACTCTGTCTCTGACCATGCATTACTCTGTCTCTGACCATGCATTACTCTGTCTCTGACCATGCATTACTCTGTCTCTGTCCATGCATTACTCTGTCTCTGACCATGCATTACTCTGTCTCTGTCCATACATTACTCTGCCTGTCTCTGACCATGCATTACTCTGTCTCTGACCATGCATTACTCTGTCTCTGTCCATACATTACTCTGCCTGTCTCTGACCATGCATTAGTCTGTCTCTGACCATGCATTACTCTGTCTCTGACCATGCATCACTCTGTCTCTGTCCATGCATTACTCTGTCTCTGTCCATGCATCACTCTGTCTCTGTCCATGCATCACTCTGTCTCTGTCCATGCATTACTCTGTCTCTGTCCATACATTACTCTGCCTGTCTCTGACCATGCATTACTCTGTCTCTGACCATGCATTACTCTGTCTCTGTCCATGCATTACTCTGTCTCTGACCATGCATTACTCTGTCTCTGACCATGCATTACTCTGTCTCTGTCCATGCATTACTCTGTCTCTGACCATGCATCACTCTGTCTCTGTCCATGCATTACTCTGTCTCTGTCCATGCATTACTCTGTCTCTGTCTCTGTCCATGCATTACTCTGTCTCTGACCATGCATTACTCTGTCTCTGTCTGACCATGCATTACTCTGTCTCTGTCCATGCATTACTCTGTCTCTGACCATGCATTACTCTGTCTCTGTCTGACCATGCATTACTCTGTCTCTGACCATGCATTACTCTGTCTCTGTCTGACCATGCATTACTCTGTCTCTGTCCATGCATTACTCTGTCTCTGTCCATGCATTACTCTGTCTCTGTCCATGCATTACTCTGTCTCTGACCATGCATTACTCTGTCTCTGACCATGCATTACTCTGTCTCTGACCATGCATTACTCTGTCTCTGACCATGCATTACTCTGTCTCTGTCCATGCATTACTCTGTCTCTGACCATGCATTACTCTGTCTCTGACCATGCATTACTCTGTCTCTGACCATGCATTACTCTGTCTCTGACCATGCATTACTCTGTCTGTCTCTGTCCATGCATTACTCTGTCTCTGTCCATGCATTACTCTGTCTCTGACCATGCATTACTCTGTCTCTGACCATGCATTACTCTGTCTCTGACCATGCATTACTCTGTCTCTGTCTGACCATGCATTACTCTGTCTCTGTCCATGCATTACTCTGTCTCTGTCCATGCATTACTCTGTCTCTGTCCATGCATTACTCTGTCTCTGACCATGCATTACTCTGTCTCTGACCATGCATTACTCTGTCTCTGTCCATGCATTACTCTGTCTCTGACCATGCATTACTCTGTCTCTGTCCATGCATTACTCTGTCTCTGTCCATGCATTACTCTGTCTCTGACCATGCATTACCCTGTCTCTGACCATGCATTACTCTGTCTCTGTCCATGCATTACCCTGTCTCTGTCCATGCATTACTCTGTCTCTGACCATGCATTACTCTGTCTCTGTCCATGCATTACTCTGTCTCTGACCATGCATTACTCTGTCTCTGACCATGCATTACTCTGTCTCTGACCATGCATTACTCTGTCTCTGTCCATGCATTACTCTGTCTCTGACCATGCATTACTCTGTCTCTGTCCATGCATTACTCTGTCTCTGTCCATGCATTACTCTGTCTCTGTCCATGCATTACCCTGTCTCTGTCCATGCATTACTCTGTCTCTGTCCATGCATTACCCTGTCTCTGTCCATGCATTACTCTGTCTCTGTCCATGCATTACTCTGTCTCTGACCATGCATTACTCTGTCTCTGACCATGCATTACTCTGTATCTGACCATGCATCCACCCTGTTCCTTAGACCAACCCCAGGCGCGGAGGGAGGAGAGGAGTGACGTTACCCTCTATATAGGCACCCCCCCTCCAGCCAGACTGGCGCTCCACAGGCAGACCTCCATCTCAGGTGAGGTCACCTTCGGCTTTTCAGCCTTTACTTAATAAAATCAAATCAAATCAAGTTTTATTTGTGTAGCGCATTTCTCACAAGTTGTGACTCAATGCGCTTCACATAATGACAGAGCCGCAAGCAGGCAAAGGTAAAAAAAAACTGTACACTGTGTAGCCAGGAAAACTCCCTCATAGAGCGACTACTACCAGTTTGCCTACCAGCACACAGCAGTGGATTGGATTTACTTATTAAACTCTTGATTGTTTTGGGTTATCCGTGGTGTGTGTGTGTGTCCCTTTCTGTGATGGCCCAGAGCCAGGTCGTAACAGTGATCAACAGACCAGCAGCCTCCTCGCTCCCCTGAACCCACAAACCCAAACCGCCAGCTGCTTTTACACCGCTGGAAAGACCGCGTGAATCTAAAGATTATATTGGGGTGGCTGTGGGGCAGGAGGTAGAGCCGCCGTCTAATGATCGCAAGGTGGGCAGATCGGCGGTTCGTGACACATGTCGAAGTGTCCTTGGGCAAGACACCGAACCCCAAATTGCTCCCAGTGAGCGGGCCTCATTGGGCGCCTTGCATGGTAGCTTGCCGCCATTGGTGTGTGGATGTGTGTGTGTGAATGGGTGAATGAGAAGCCGTTGTAAAGCGCTTTGGATAAAGGCGGATATAAGTGCAGTCCATTTACCATATTGGTTTCTTTTGGTTCCAGGGAACTTCTTCACCTTTCCCCCCCAGGACGCCCTCCTGGCGTTGGACCGACGCGTCAGCGACAGCGTGAACTATGTCAACATCCCGGCTAGCCCCGCGGCTAAGGCTAGCAGGGAGCTGCTGTACATGGAGCTGGACCTGCTGGACCCGGGCGCGGCTGCAGCCTCCTGCCCCGCAGAGAGAGGTAACTCCTTGCAGCTGCGTAGACCCAGTAAGAACCATCCTTAGATGGCCATTTTGGCTCAATGTTTCTCTCTCCACTCGCCTCCATTTTGGCTTTTCTGCTTCATGTTGCCTCGAAATGTTTTTGTTTTTGTTTGTGACTCTGCTCTGTGCTGGTTGGTTTGGCTGAGGTCTCCTTTGTTGTTCTTCTGCTTTGGCTGTTGTCTAAATTGTCTAAAGTGACTTTTGTCTTCTACGCCTATTATGTATGTGCAATAGTACCTCCCTAAGTTAATGCTATGGCCTTGACAAAGCATGAATGTAAACATTCATGAAAGTACTGATGTTGTTATTATGCAACATTAGTAATTCAACTGACTATACCTTATCCCAAATGTTTTTCTTTTTCTTACTCTTTATTTGTATATTTTGGGACATCAGGGTATTTTGCATTAATTGATTTCAGAGATCTTGACGACATACCGGATTCTTTCGGAGGAGCAGATTTCTGTATTTCCGCGAAAACCTTTGATAGTGTAATTACACCAACCAGGGATTGATTTGGATCCTTGTGTGACTTGGTCATGTTCAGACAGATTTTACCAGGTGTTCAAAGACATCGCTGCCTGATTGCAACACCATGATGAGGCAGTAGAAACACAGGACCATAAACATTATGGGTGTGTGTGTGTGTCTGTCTGTCTGTCTGTCTGTGTGTGTCTGTCTGTCTGTCTGTCTGTGTGTGTCTGTCTGTCTGTCTGTTTGTGTGTGTGTGTGTGTGTCTGTGTCTGTCTGTCTGTCTGTCTGTCTGTCTGTCTGTCTGTGTCTGTCTGTCTGTCTGTCTGTCTGTCTGTCTGTGTGTGTCTGTCTGTCTGTCTGTTTGTGTGTGTCTGTGTGTGTGTGTGTGTGTGTCTGTTTCTGTGTGTGTGTGTGTGTGTGTGTGTGTGCGTACGTACGTACGTACGTACGTCTGTCTGTCTGTCTGTCTGTCTGTCTGTCTGTCAGTGTGTCTGTGTGTGTCTGTTTGTGTGTGTGGGTGTGTGTCTGTGCGTGCGTGCGTGTATCCGTGGTGTATCAGCCGGTGTGGAAGTCCCGTCATCTTGTCATGATCCTGATCATATCCTGTTTGTCTTCTCTCGTCCAATCAGGAGGGGGCTCCACCAGGTACGCCCACATCGACCTCATCACCACGGCGACGGCCCAGAGGGTGGGGGCGGAACACGCCCAGGGGAGGGAGGACAGGCTGGCCGAGCTGGAGCGCAGGAGGAGGGGGGCGCACACCTGATATACACCTGATATACACCTGATATACACCTGAAACACACCTGATACACATCTGATGGACAAACACCTGTACACACCTGTACACACCTGATACACACCTGTACACACCTGATACACACCTGTACACACCTGTACACACCTGTACACACCTGATGGACAAACACCTGTACACACCTGTACACACACCTGATACACACCTGTACACACACCTGTACACACCTGATACACACCTGTACACACACCTGTACACACCTGATGGACAAACACCTGTACACACCTGTACACACACCTGTACACACCTGATACACACCTGTACAAACACCTGTACACACCTGATGGACAAACACCTGTACACACACCTGTACACACACCTGTACACACCTGATGGACAAACACCTGTACACACCTGTACACACACCTGTACACACCTGATACACACCTGTACAAACACCTGTACACACCTGATGGACAAACACCTGTACACACACCTGTACACACACCTGTACACACACCTGTACACACCTGTACACACACCTGTACACACCTGTACACACCTGTACACACCTGATGGACAAAACACCTGTACACACCTGTACACACCTGTACACACCTGTACACACCTGTACACACCTGATGGACAAACACCTGTACACACACCTGTACACACCTGACACACACACACAGCTGTAAATAGGTTATCATTACACACATTCTGTACGGTATATACAGTATGTTATCATCACACACACACACACACTCTGTAAATAGGTTATCATAATACACATTCTGTAAATAGGTTATCATCACACACATTCTGTAAATAGGTTATCATTACATTGTACTGTGAGCTTGTTGTGATCTAAAGCCAATTGGCCATGTTTTGTATGGGCTAATGTAAGCAACTTGTTGGAAAGTGATTTTGACATTTTGACCTTGGCCATGACAAGTATCTGTCCTCTGTTGTGGTTAAAAAAAAAGGTGTTTACATGTTTACTCTTTGAGTGCATGTTTCTAAGACAACGACCTTAATTTCACATTAAAAACGAGTCTTTCTGCTAGGGGCGCTTAGGTGGCGTAGCGGGTTAAGCGTTGACCATGTAACCGCACGATTCCGGCCGGGGACATATCCTGCATGTCATCCCTCCTCTCTCTCTCACACCCATCCTTCCTGTCTAAATCTCTACTGTATCTGTCAATAAAATGAAAAATATGAGTGGGACTGCCCCACTCAGAAAAAAATAACTTAAAAAAACAAACAGATTCTTTCTGCTACATTTCTGATCCAGACTGGCCTCCAGGGCTGGAGACATTTACATGTGAGGGTTGTGATCCCCGTGTGCGTGGCGTGACGCTGCTCATACGTGTTCTCTGAGGTGACGATGTGATACCATGTACCATGTGCTTTTTAACTGTTTTTTACATTATACGTTTTCTCTCAAGCGTAATATAAAGGATAACTGGGTAATACATACGTGTGATGTGCCCTGGCAGTGAGGGCTCTGTAGTAAAGCATACCTGTAGCCTACGCTCTTTTTTGTGTGAATAAAATGTATGTAAATAAACATTTTAACAACTGAGACGAACAATACAACAAACAATGAACTGACAGACAAATATTTGAAGCTCGTTCTTAACCATGGGTTAAACCCTAAGTGCAAGAATCTTAGGCTGCGTTCGTAAATTCACTCTGAGTTGCACCAGAGCGCACACTGGGTTCAACGTCATAAAGGGGACCAAGTAATTTGATTGGACAAGAGGCATTCCCACGAGTGCTGATCAGACTTCCAGAGCGAACTTACGAACGCAGCCGTAGTGTGCCCTGCTCCTCTGTTGTACTGTCAACGGATCGGTTGTCACGACTACACTACTGCGCTGTGTCATTTGTTTATACCACAATGATGATTTATCATGAAACATTTTGTCCAATCAGGAGGGTTTCAAAGCAGTTGCTTTAACACTGATGACCTACTTCCTACTTCCTGTTCCTATCCTCGTGTTTCTCATCACTGCCAGACGAGGGCCCTTTCTCAGTTATCAGAAACTCCCTTCCTTCTGTCCTCTCCTCTCTCCTCTCCTCTGTCCTCTCCTCTGTCCTCTCCTCTGTCCTCCTCTTGCTTCCTTGTGTCCTCTCCTCTCTCCTCTGTCCTCCTCTTGCCTCCTTGTGTCCTCTCCTCTGTCCTCCTCTTGCTTCCTTGTGTCCTCTCCTCTGTCCTTCACTTGCCTCCTTGTGTCCTCTCCTCTGAGTTGGACAGGTGAACGGAAGGTTGTTGTGACACCACCACTAGGGTGCCCTTGAGTAAGGCACTTAGCCCTCAGTTACTCCAGGGAGAACGTCCCTGTAATCTGTAATCTGTAGTTGTAAATCGCTTTTGAAGCTGATGTAGGAAAGGAACACGAGGAATCAAGGTTCTAACAGTTGTTGTAGATATACCGCTACTTTGTAAACACTTCTTCCATATTGTATATTGGGGTTAGTGTGGTTGAACATGATTTGAAGTGAGTGGACGAAGAATAAATTGCAGTCTTGTGTGTGTGTGTGTGTGTGTGTGTGCGTACTGTAAATATGGCTTGATGCAGTACTCTGTAAATATCAGACCTGTTTTATTCCTGTGCAGTTCTCAGATGGTGAAAGTCGTGAGGTGTGAGTTAAAAGATGATGATTGTTGATTTTGTTGTCGTAATACCCTCCAGTCACCTGCCACTGCATCTGGTCTCTCTGTGTGTGTGTGTGTGTGTGTGTGTGTGTGTGTGTGTGTGTGTGTGTGTGTGTGTGTGTGTATGACTGCAGGTGACTGCACAGACCTCCAAAGCTGCATCCTTCAAGGCTAGTGTTGGAACGTGTTATTGAACATGTTTCAGAAAACCTTGGTGTTAAATATACAAAACGAGGCATTCAAAGTGATTTAGGTGACTGTGTGGTTTGTGTCTTGCCCCATGATCAGGGGATCACAGGTTCAACACCTTTTCACTACTATTTGATTTTTCCAGAAATGTTTATTGAAATAAAGATAAAGCTGTGTTTTAAGTGTGTTTAATTGTCCCCCAACAGTTCAATTATGCCACAAAAGATTGTGAAGTAAGACGATTACATTACAAATGATAACACTTTCAACCAGTTTCGATCTTGTAGACTTCACACACAGGTGTTAACCACACCGACCACTGAGGTGCCAGACATCTTCCCAAAAATGAAATGAAATGAACATGACCTCACTGTCATAACCCTCTGAGGTCCCCAGGAGTGTTTGAACTATGACCCCACCCCTCACAG
>NC_137676.1:71962411-71982411 GCF_963989245.1 Nansenia antarctica
CTAAGTTCCATACTAAGGATTATAATAAAAAGACATCCTTGCATTCAAATGTACGCCCAGGGTTTTGTGTTTGGTTCACAACCACCTGTATTTTTGATACATTTTATCACCTTTTGTGTTGTTAACGAATCATTTATGATAATGAACATTTTAGACTCTTCTCACTAGGTGTGATACTAATCCCAAATCAAATCAAATTGTCTTTGTCACTTTTACATTTACATGTTTTGGTATTTAGCAGATCAATCAATGTCAATCAATACATTTGACTAGTGTAAGTAAGTGAATCATCTATCCACCAGTCATGTGAATGAATGAATGAATGAATGAATGAATGAATGAATGAATGAATGAATGAATGAATGAATGAATGAATGAATGGTCTTTATTGTCATTGCTATAGTACAGGTACCAAACAACGACATTTGGGAGGGGTGGCTCCCCTGGTGCTAGGAAAGAAAAAAAATCTAAAAAAAACAAGAAGGGAAAGGAGCTGGTTTAAATAAATAAAGGCTATGTACACTATCCACTATACTATACTGTACAGATAAAACGACTAGGGTTGTCATATTGCACATAGTGTTATTGCACATTTATTTAAAGTGTCGCAGTTTGCAGGCTTGAAATGTACATATTTGTGCCTCAGCACTACACCTGATTTTTTCAGTCCAGTCCAGTCCAATATAATCATGATTAAATTATTTACCGTATTTTCCGCCCTATAAGGCGCACTTAAAAGTCCCAAAAAAAAAAAAAAACCGACAGTGCGCCTTATAACCCGGTGCGCCTTATATATGGATCATCTTGGAATCATCTTGGAATCTCCGCGAATGCTATGCTTGTGGTGGGTTAACATAATTCACCCCCGGAACTAATAGTTGGGAGTATTGTTCCGTACGGAGGGTTAAGTGGGTGGTACTGAGTTTTAGTTCCTGTTTTAAGTGTGTGATAACAACTGGTTCATGTCTGTCAATAAACGTCTAGCTGTGACATTTAATACGCCGCCTCCGACTCCCGTCTCTCGGCACTACATGCTATTGTTATTCTATCATGTGCTCTGAATGGATGCCGTACTCACCCAACTGTTCAATTCGGACACTCACACCGCTTGCAGCATTACGGTAATCAGTAAACACCGGTGTTGTGCTTACTCACAGTCCCACACCACAAGACCCCAAGTAAAGAAGACTAAACAGAGTTTCCGAGGGAACAAAGTGAGATTCTTGGTGCTTTCAACTTGAAGTTTTAAAGTACCCACTCGATATAATAAACAACAGTTTAACGATCACTAAACACTTATCATTTGTGTATTGGATTCATTATTCTCGTTTGCCGGAGGCTACCGGTAAGGGAGGGTTGATTTGTAAACATACTTTCGTTTTAGCTCGTGTTCAAAAGCAAGAACTGTGTGTTCATCTAGTTATGTGTAGTTATGTGTTTTTAGCATGTCGATGTTCTCCCAGTATGTTGTCATGTTATTAAAATACAGTTTAGACCTTCGTAGCGATGTGTTTTGTTAGCTGTTAGCCGCTAGCAGCGTTTGTTGTGGTCAGATTCACTTTTCTCCCATTCAGTGTTTGAGATGAACCAACATTCAAATACGCCTGTCGTGTTCAATCTTTCTCTGATTTGAATGTATGACACATCATTTGAAAGCTTACAATCTGTAGTTTAAGCATGTGTAAAAACTGAAAAAGTACGTTGCACATTTCACCAGGAGCTGTCACATATTGGTTGTTGGTTATAATTGTATAGCCTATTGGTTGTTTTCTGGTGTTGTTTTGCTCTGTTTGTAGTCTACTTGATGTATTTTTATCAGCTGTTAAATCACCACAGCGGTTAATCCACTAATAGAGATAATAGCAGATTGAAAATGCTTGTAGCTAACTACTCTATATCTCGTGGTTGCAGCTATTGCGAATTGCTATTCACGCGAGTCAGCTGTGAATCACCGCAGGTCCTTGACGCTTGTTGCAAAAATGGATGACGAACGGCTGATACTTGAGGTGGAAAAATATATATTTTTGACAGTGGAGCAGGTAGAACGTTGATGGTGACAACGCTCAGGTGGAGCTTGGACAACGGGAAGTTGACACAACACCGATGGAGAGGTGACGCAACGCAGTAGGTGGAGCTTGGGCGTAACGCAACCCCAGTCAAACGTTTGACTGCAGTATCTATTCTATGCGCCTTATAAGCCGGTGCGCCTTATAAGCCGGTGCGCCTTGTATATGAAAAAATGTCTAAAATAGGCCATTCATTGAAGGTGCGCCTTATACTCCGGTGCGCCTTATAGGGCGGAAAATACGGTAGTCATTTAAGGCAACATTAAAAAGATGGGTTTTTAGTCTTGACTTTAACATATTTCCTGAGGTTGCATCCCTAATGTAAACTGTCAGTGCATTCCGCAATTTTGGTGCATAAAATGAGAATGCAGCCTCACCAAATCTCTTCTTTTGTACATGTGGTACACAGAGAAAACCAGCGTCAGAAGACCTGAGAGCTCTATTGGGCTGATATTCTAGCAAAAGGTCTGAACATATTCTGGTGCTGTGCCAGTGAGAGCTTTATAAACAAGCAGAAGGATCTTGAAATATATTCTGAACTTAAACAGGAAGCCAGTGCAGAGTCTCTAAAATAGGAGTTATATGAGCTCTTCTGCTTGTTTTGGTTAAAACTCTCGCTGCTGCATTTTGAACTATTGCACTTTCCCCCCCCCACAAATTTCACAATGAGCAAATAACCAACTGGTTGTCATCAACTGCTGCAGACAGGATCTGAGGCAGGAGTATAAACCTACACTGACACAGTCCTGAAGACTTTCCAGTCAGAGACTCCTCCATCTCACAGGACCTGGAGTGCTGCCCTCTAGTGGTCACTATGTGGAACTGACACTACACACACAGAGGACACATCACAATCACAATTATTTGAGTATATTTATTTTACACATACAATAAATGGACTTGGTGAGATTTGTGCATAGGACATAAAAAACAGCAATATATAAGCAAAAACTGTTTAAAAAGACAATGGCAAAAAAAGCAATAGAACTATAATTACGTAGGCTGTAGATTTGAATAAATGTAAAACTAATATAAATTACACTGTCAGTTGTGTGTGTGTGTGTGTGTGTGTGTGTGTGTGTGTGTGGTGTGTAGTGTGTGTGTACTCACACTACACCCGACCCCCTCCTCCCCTCCACCCATTCCTTGTTTGGGTCCAGTGTGTTGTGTGTTTGGGTCCAGTGTGTTGTGCTGTGTTTGGGTCCAGTGTGTTGTGTTGTGTGTTTGGGTCCAGTGTGTTGTGCTGTGTGTTTGGGTCCAGTGTGTTGTGCTGTGTTTGGGTCCAGTGTGTTGTGTGTTTGGGTCCAGTGTGTTGTGTGTTTGGGTCCAGTGTGTTGTGTGTTTGGGTCCAGTGTGTTGTGTTGTGTGTTTGGGTCCAGTGTGTTGTGTGTTTGGGTCCAGTGTGTTGTGTGTTTGGGTCCAGTGTGTTGTGCTGTGTTTGGGTCCAGTGTGTTGTGTTGTGTGTTTGGGTCCAGTGTGTTGTGTGTTTGGGTCCAGTGTGTTGTGTGTTTGGGTCCAGTGTGTTGTGTGTTTGGGTCCAGTGTGTTGTGTTGTGTTTGGGTCCAGTGTGTTGTGTGTTTGGGTCCAGTGTGTTGTGTGTTTGGGTCCAGTGTGTTGTGTGTTTGGGTCCAGTGTGTTGTGTGTTTGGGTCCAGTGTGTTGTGTTGTGTGTTTGGGTCCAGTGTGTTGTGTGTTTGGGTCCAGTGTGTTGTGCTGTGTTTGGGTCCAGTGTGTTGTGTTGTGTGTTTGGGTCCAGTGTGTTGTGTGTTTGGGTCCAGTGTGTTGTGCTGTGTTTGGGTCCAGTGTGTTGTGTTGTGTGTTTGGGTCCAGTGTGCTGTGTGTTTGGGTCCAGTGTGTTGTGTGTTTGGGTCCAGTGTGCTGTGTGTTTGGGTCCAGTGTGTTGTGTGTTTGGGTCCAGTGTGTTGTGCTGTGTGTTTGGGTCCAGTGTGTTGTGTGTTTGGGTCCAGTGTGTTGTGTTGTGTGTTTGGGTCCAGTGTGTTGTGCTGTGTGTTTGGGTCCAGTGTGTTGTGTGTTTGGGTCCAGTGTGTTGTGTTGTGTTTGGGTCCAGTGTGTTGTGTGTTTGGGTCCAGTGTGTTGTGTTGTGTGTTTGGGTCCAGTGTGTTGTGTGTTTGGGTCCAGTGTGTTGTGTGTTTGGGTCCAGTGTGTTGTGTGTTTGGGTCCAGTGTGTTGTGCTGTGTGTTTGGGTCCAGTGTGTTGTGTGTTTGGGTCCAGTGTGTTGTGTTGTGTGTTTTCATTTGCCACTTTCGCCTGCGTTATTTGAGTCAATATTCAAATTGTAATGCAATAATGTGATTAGCAATTGCATTTACATGTTCTAGGAAACACATCCGCTTTACAGCTGACAAAATTCAAACTCTCTATGCAATTCTCATGTTCTACCGGCCTGTCAGTCATTCTCTGGGGGCAGGACAATGTTTAACGCGCCGACCGTAAATAGCGGCAATTCCCCACATCACCAGAATGATCACGCCCCTTTTTGGGTGAAAGAAGTGTAGAAGTTTGACTGGGGGTCAATGGAAATGTCTGGTCTTTGCTACTTTAATCCGATAAAATAAGAAAACCGTAGTGCTTTTAAGATATTAGGAGCCCAAATCCGATGGCCAGTTAGGCAAACTATTATATAGTGTCAATGATCGACGTCGTTATATATGCAATCTCATATTGCATTAGCATTTGAATTAAGTCTACTATATGCTTCCATTACCCTCACGAGCCGCCTCGGGTCTTCTGATCGCCTCCCTCAGCCCGTGCCAGAAGCGCGGCCTGTCCTCCTCCTCCTCGGGCCACTCCAGGTAGGTCCGGGAGTTCATGACCTTCCTCAGCTTGCAGAACCTCCTGGGGATGGTCTCCTTGGCGATGGGCTCGAGCAGCACCAGCACGGCGCTGTCGTTGTTCTGGTGGAACAGCCGGAAGTGAGAGTAGTCCAGCTCGTACTTGCACCACTCGCTCTGCACGAAGCTCCGGGAGAGGACGAACAGCGTCCGGTGGCTCTTCTCCACCGCGTCCATGATGTTGTCCAGGATCCACCGGCCGGGGAGGAAGTCCCGCTTGTGGAGGCAGAGGCGTAGCGGCGGCCGCGACTCCTCCGTCTGGGGGACCAGGTGCTCCTCCACCCAGCCGGCGTCCCTGTCGCTGTAGGAGACGAAGGCGTCGTAGCAGACCTCCTCCCCTTCTCTCCCGAGGACCGGCCTCCTCTTCCCCTTCTTCTTGGCCCTGAGCCAGGCCCAGGTCATCCGCAGGTACCACAGGGCGTGGAAGTGGTGACACAGAGCCCCCGAGACCAGGAAGGTGAGGAGGACGCCGGAGCAGAGGACGGAGAGGGCGACGGCCGCGTGGCACTCGAACACGGAGAGCCTAGCGTCCGCGACGAGGGCCCCTCGGACTGCATCGGGCGACTCACACACGTAGGTCCCGAACCTGTCCCCTAAGACGACTACGTTTCCCACGTCCCCTTGCATGAACGCCACAAAGTCACAGGAGCACATGAACGCGTTCGCGCCGGCTTCCAAGAGCCTCAGTTCGCCGTACGCCTCTAGGTCCTCGTCGTCGAACGTGCGGAGGTCGTTGTCGTGAATCCAGAGGACCTCCAGGGACGGATACAACTTCCCGTCCATCAAACTCAACAACTTGTTGCCCGAGATGTACAACTCCGCCAGGAGAGGCAGCTCGATGTCGAACACCGTCAGGTCGTTGTCGCTCAAATCCAGGACGTGTAAACTCCGAGGCAGGCAGCGGGTCGCCTTGGTCAAGTGGGAGGACGAGAGGTTCAGTGAACGGAGCCTCGGGGGCCAATCGCAGGTCTGGGGTATCCTGTGGAACGCATTCCCGCTCAGGTCGACGGTGGTCAGGTTGTCCAGTTTGGTGAAGAGTTGGCTGTCGAGGGACTGCAGGTTGTTCCGGCTGACGTTGAGGGTCCGCAGGCCCCGCAGGACCCCACGGCCGTCGCACATCATCTCCCTCATGGTCCAGTCGTGGAAGAGGTTCCCGCTCACGTCCAGGTACTCCAGCCTGGAGAGGTCCCTGGAGGTGTTGCAAGGCGTGGTGTGAACCTTGCAGTCGATGATAGACACCTTCCGCAGCACCCTGAGGACGGGCTCCAGGAAGAAGAGGGCGGGGAAGTTGTAGAACTGAGGGGCGTCGATGTTCTTGAGGACGGCCGACTCGAAGTGCGGCAGATTGAGCGGCACGTACTCCCACGGGCCCTTGAGGAAGAATCTGGAATCTTCCACCTCCAGGTGAGTCAGCATGGAGTTGCCCAACTTGTTGACCAGCGCGATCAAAGCTACGTCTACGATGCTGCTGTTCCGGACACAAACGTTTTTCACGTCTCTGATTTTCACCACCCACAAGGGCCCCATTGTCTCTACTCTGTGGAACTGTGTGTCGGTGAGGATCAACGTCGTGACGGGACGCAACACGTCGAACAGTACGTTCTCCACGAGGACCAAGTCCCTCTGGAAGGGACCGTTAAGGCTGAGCGTCGCTTTACAAAGGGGTCCGACGTTTCCCAAGCTTCCCTTTTCGTAGTCGTCCAGGTCGCTGCCGTGGAACCAAAGCTCCTCGAGACCGCTGAGGCCAGCAAAGTCGTCCGCGGTGACGTTACGAAGCGTCGGACCTCCGAACTGAAGGGTCTTCAACCTCTTCAAGGGCTCGAACAGGTGTTGCCCTTGTGTGCCTAGTGTCGCGTATCCGTTCCAGTGGAGGCTGAGGTGGCGAAGAGAGAGAAGCTTCTGGAACCAGGAAGCGGACAGCCTAGCCAGTCGGTTGAACGACAGGTCCAGCGACTCCAGGTTCGCCAGAGCCGAGAACGCTTGCTCGTGAATCGTTTCGATTTCGTTGTTGTTCAAGCGCAGAGTCTTCAGACTCTTGTACTCGCGCAGGTCGTCTTCTGCTACGACCTGCAGTTCGTTGAAGGAGAGGTCGAGCTGGAGGACGGCCTTGGTGGGGACGGTGGGGACTCTGTTGAGATGCTGGTAGGAGCAGTTACAGAGGAGGGCTCGGTCACAGCGGCCACAGTGTGGCCTTGTGGGTAGAGCCTTGGGTGAGGCAGTAGCACATTGGCTCAGATGTAGCAACAGAAGAACTAGAGAAGGCCTCAGCGCCGCCATCTTGAATCCCCTAGCCGCCATCTTGAATCCCCTACGGAAAGCACAAGATTGGTTTGTAGGTCATTCACATAATACACTCCAAAAGGTTGGATTTGAAATAAAAACAACTATTGTGAGGTTAAAGTAGAGATTCCCAGCGTTTATTTGATGGTATATACAGTATTTGAATACATTGGTTTCACCATTCAGAAATGACCACACTATTTATGCATAGTACGCCCATTTCAGAATATGTACAATATGTACACAAACACCATCAAATAAACGCTGTGAATCTCTATTTTAACCTCATAGTGATCGATTTATTTATTTAGAGCAAAACTAGGAAAAAGTGCTTCACTGTCCCATTACATTAGGGCACAGTATATCACTAGGGAGCGCTACAGCATGGCAGACATTACTTTCTTAACTTCTCGATGTGTAGTTGTGTAGATTAATAACAATACGTCCTAACCAGCACAGTTAATACAATGTGCACCTTACAGTATGTGGCTCCTCAACATGTCATTACTATAGTAACAACATTGTACTAACAGAGTTTAATTCCACTTGTGATGACACAAACCACTCAATTTCATACATCATGCAATTACCAAATGAATGAATGAATGAATGAATGAATGGTCTTTATTGTCATTGATATAGTACAGGTACCAAACAACAAAATTTGTACCCACACACACATACACACCATAGAGACACACACACACACACACACCATAGAGACACAGACACACACACACACACACACACACAGACACACACACCATAGAGACACACACACACACACACCATAGAGACACACACACACACGCACACACCAGAGACACACACACACACACACACACCATAGAGACACACACACACACACCATAGAGACACACACACATGCACACACCAGAGACACACACACACACACACACACCAGAGAGACACACACACACACACACACACACCAGAGAGACACACACACACACACACCAGAGAGACACACACACACACACACACACACCATAGAGACACACACACACACACACACACCATAGAGACACACACACACACACACACATGCTGCACACGCACGCACACCATAGAGACACACACACACACACACACACACACAAACACACACACACACACACACACACACACACACACACACACACACACACAGTTGAGAGATCCCAGAGGGTTCAAAGGTCTGATTCCACTCGTCTATTTTATCCCTCGTTCTTTTCTTCACGAGCTCATCTTCTCTGGTGCAGGGCGAGTTCAGCTTCATATATTCATATATATAATGTTCCCCAGCCAAAGAATGTTGTGAAGTCAGATAGTATGGTCTATCTACATCCAGGGTTCCCACACCTTCTGAAACGTCACATTCAGGCACCTTTCAAGACTCAATTCCCTCAACTTCAAGGACCCAACACATGAGTAACCCCCCCCCCCCCCCACTATAAACACATGAGTAACCCCCCCCCCCCCCCCCACTATAAACACATGAGTAACCCCCCCCCCCCCCCCCCCCACTATAAACACATGAGTAACCCCCCCCCCCCCCCCCACTATAAACACATGAGTAACCCCCCCCCCCCCCCCCACTATAAACACATGAGTAACCCCCCCCCCCCCCCCCCACTATAAACACATGAGTAACCCCCCCCCCCCCACTATAAACACATGAGTAACCCCCCCCCCCCCCCCCCACTATAAACACATGAGTAACCCCCCCCCCCCCCCCCACTATAAACACATGAGTAACCCCCCCCCCCCCCACTATAAACACATGAGTAACCCCCCCCCCCCCCCCCACTATAAACACATGAGTAACCCCCCCCCCCCCCCCCCACTATAAACACATGAGTAACCCCCCCCCCCCCCACTATAAACACATGAGTAACCCCCCCCCCCCCCCCCCACTATAAACACATGAGTAACCCCCCCCCCCCCCCCACTATAAACACATGAGTAACCCCCCCCCCCCCCCCCACTATAAACACATGAGTAACCCCCCCCCCCCCCCCACTATAAACACATGAGTAACCCCCCCCCCCCCCCACTATAAACACATGAGTAACCCCCCCCCCCCCCCCCACTATAAACACATGAGTAACCCCCCCCCCCCCCCACTATAAACACATGAGTAACCCCCCCCCCCCCCCCCCCCCACTATAAACACATGAGTAACCCCCCCCCCCCCCCCACTATAAACACATGAGTAACCCCCCCCCCCCCCCCCCCCCACTATAAACACATGAGTAACCCCCCCCCCCCCCCCCACTATAAACACATGAGTAACCCCCCCCCCCCCCCACTATAAACACATGAGTAACCCCCCCCCCCCCCCCCCCCCACTATAAACACATGAGTAACCCCCCCCCCCCCCCCACTATAAACACATGAGTAACCCCCCCCCCCCCCCACTATAAACACATGAGTAACCCCCCCCCCCCCCCCCCCCCACTATAAACACATGAGTAACCCCCCCCCCCCCCCACTATAAACACATGAGTAACCCCCCCCCCCCCCCCCCACTATAAACACATGAGTAACCCCCCCCCCCCCCCCCCACTATAAACACATGAGTAACCCCCCCCCCCCCCCCCACTATAAACACATGAGTAACCCCCCCCCCCCCCCCACTATAAACACATGAGTAACCCCCCCCCCCCCCCCCACTATAAACACATGAGTAACCCCCCCCCCCCCCCCACTATAAACACATGAGTAACCCCCCCCCCCCCCCCACTATAAACACATGAGTAACCCCCCCCCCCCCCCCACTATAAACACATGAGTAACCCCCCCCCCCCCCCCCACTATAAACACATGAGTAACCCCCCCCCCCCCCCCACTATAAACACATGAGTAACCCCCCCCCCCCCCCCCCTATAAACACATGAGTAACCCCCCCCCCCCCCCCACTATAAACACATGAGTAACCCCCCCCCCCCCCCCACTATAAACACATGAGTAACCCCCCCCCCCCCCCCCCACTATAAACACATGAGTAACCCCCCCCCCCCCCCCCCTATAAACACATGAGTAACCCCCCCCCCCCCCCCCACTATAAACACATGAGTAACCCCCCCCCCCCCCCCACTATAAACACATGAGTAACCCCCCCCCCCCCCCTAACCCCCCCCCCCCCACTATAAACACATGAGTAACCCCCCCCCCCCCCCCACTATAAACACATGAGTAACCCCCCCCCCCCCCCCCCCACTATAAACACATGAGTAACCCCCCCCCCCCCCCCCACTATAAACACATGAGTAACCCCCCCCCCCCCCCCCCACTATAAACACATGAGTAACCCCCCCCCCCCCCCCCCCACTATAAACACATGAGTAACCCCCCCCCCCCCCCCACTATAAACACATGAGTAACCCCCCCCCCCCCCCCCCACTATAAACACATGAGTAACCCCCCCCCCCCCCCCACATGAGTAACCCCCCCCCCCCCCCCCACTATAAACACATGAGTAACCCCCCCCCCCCCCCCCACTATAAACACATGAGTAACCCCCCCCCCCCCCCCCACTATAAACACATGAGTAACCCCCCCCCCCCCCCCCACTATAAACACATGAGTAACCCCCCCCCCCCCCCCACTATAAACACATGAGTAACCCCCCCCCCCCCCCCCCCACTATAAACACATGAGTAACCCCCCCCCCCCCCTAACCCCCCCCCCCCCCCCCCACTATAAACACATGAGTAACCCCCCCCCCCCCCCCCCCACTATAAACACATGAGTAACCCCCCCCCCCCCCCCCCCACTATAAACACATGAGTAACCCCCCCCCCCCCCCCCCACTATAAACACATGAGTAACCCCCCCCCCCCCCCCACTATAAACACATGAGTAACCCCCCCCCCCCCCCCCCCCACTATAAACACATGAGTAACCCCCCCCCCCCCCCCCCCACTATAAACACATGAGTAACCCCCCCCCCCCCCCCCCCCACTATAAACACATGAGTAACCCCCCCCCCCCCCACTATAAACACATGAGTAACCCCCCCCCCCCCCCCCACTATAAACACATGAGTAACCCCCCCCCCCCCCCCCCACTATAAACACATGAGTAACCCCCCCCCCCCCCCCACTATAAACACATGAGTAACCCCCACTATAAACACATGAGTAACCCCCCCCCCCCCCCCACTATAAACACATGAGTAACCCCCCCCCCCCCCCCACTATAAACACATGAGTAACCCCCCCCCCCCCCCCACTATAAACACATGAGTAACCCCCCCCCCCCCCCCACTATAAACACATGAGTAACCCCCCCCCCCCCCCCACTATAAACACATGAGTAACCCCCCCCCCCCCCCCACTATAAACACATGAGTAACCCCCCCCCCCCCCCCACTATAAACACATGAGTAACCCCCCCCCCCCCCCCCCACTATAAACACATGAGTAACCCCCCCCCCCCCCCCCCACTATAAACACATGAGTAACCCCCCCCCCCCCCCCCCACTATAAACACATGAGTAACCCCCCCCCCCCCCCCCCCACTATAAACACATGAGTAACCCCCCCCCCCCCCCCCCACTATAAACACATGAGTAACCCCCCCCCCCCCCCCCCCACTATAAACACATGAGTAACCCCCCCCCCCCCCCCCCCACTATAAACACATGAGTAACCCCCCCCCCCCCCCCCCACTATAAACACATGAGTAACCCCCCCCCCCCCCCCCCACTATAAACACATGAGTAACCCCCCCCCCCCCCCCCCCACTATAAACACATGAGTAACCCCCCCCCCCCCCCCCACTATAAACACATGAGTAACCCCCCCCCCCCCCCCACTATAAACACATGAGTAACCCCCCCCCCCCCCCCACTATAAACACATGAGTAACCCCCCCCCCCCCCCCCACTATAAACACATGAGTAACCCCCCCCCCCCCCCCCACTATAAACACATGAGTAACCCCCCCCCCCCCCCCCACTATAAACACATGAGTAACCCCCCCCCCCCCCCCACTATAAACACATGAGTAACCCCCCCCCCCCCCCCACTATAAACACATGAGTAACCCCCCCCCCCCCCCCCCACTATAAACACATGAGTAACCCCCCCCCCCCCCCCCCACTATAAACACATGAGTAACCCCCCCCCCCCCCCCACTATAAACACATGAGTAACCCCCCCCCCCCCCCCACTATAAACACATGAGTAACCCCCCCCCCCCCCCCCACTATAAACACATGAGTAACCCCCCCCCCCCCCCCCCACTATAAACACATGAGTAACCCCCCCCCCCCCCCCCACTATAAACACATGAGTAACCCCCCCCCCCCCCCCCACTATAAACACATGAGTAACCCCCCCCCCCCCCCCACTATAAACACATGAGTAACCCCCCCCCCCCCCCCCACTATAAACACATGAGTAACCCCCCCCCCCCCCCCCCACTATAAACACATGAGTAACCCCCCCCCCCCCCCCCACTATAAACACATGAGTAACCCCCCCCCCCCCCCCCACTATAAACACATGAGTAACCCCCCCCCCCCCCCCCACTATAAACACATGAGTAACCCCCCCCCCCCCCCCACTATAAACACATGAGTAACCCCCCCCCCCCCCCCCACTATAAACACATGAGTAACCCCCCCCCCCCCCCCCACTATAAACACATGAGTAACCCCCCCCCCCCCCCCACTATAAACACATGAGTAACCCCCCCCCCCCCCCCACTATAAACACATGAGTAACCCCCCCCCCCCCCCCCCCACTATAAACACATGAGTAACCCCCCCCCCCCCCCCCCCACTATAAACACATGAGTAACCCCCCCCCCCCCCCCCCACTATAAACACATGAGTAACCCCCCCCCCCCCCCCCCACTATAAACACATGAGTAACCCCCCCCCCCCCCCACTATAAACACATGAGTAACCCCCCCCCCCCCCCACTATAAACACATGAGTAACCCCCCCCCCCCCCCACTATAAACACATGAGTAACCCCCCCCCCCCCCCCACTATAAACACATGAGTAACCCCCCCCCCCCCCCCCCACTATAAACACATGAGTAACCCCCCCCCCCCCCCCCACTATAAACACATGAGTAACCCCCCCCCCCCCCCACTATAAACACATGAGTAACCCCCCCCCCCCCCCCACTATAAACACATGAGTAACCCCCCCCCCCCCCCCACTATAAACACATGAGTAACCCCCCCCCCCCCCCCCCACTATAAACACATGAGTAACCCCCCCCCCCCCCCCCCCACTATAAACACATGAGTAACCCCCCCCCCCCCCCCCACTATAAACACATGAGTAACCCCCCCCCCCCCCCCCCACTATAAACACATGAGTAACCCCCCCCCCCCCCCCCACTATAAACACATGAGTAACCCCCCCCCCCCCCCCCACTATAAACACATGAGTAACCCCCCCCCCCCCCCCCCACTATAAACACATGAGTAACCCCCCCCCCCCCCCCCACTATAAACACATGAGTAACCCCCCCCCCCCCCACTATAAACACATGAGTAACCCCCCCCCCCCCCCCCCACTATAAACACATGAGTAACCCCCCCCCCCCCCCCACTATAAACACATGAGTAACCCCCCCCCCCCCCCACTATAAACACATGAGTAACCCCCCCCCCCCCCCCCACTATAAACACATGAGTAACCCCCCCCCCCCCCCCCACTATAAACACATGAGTAACCCCCCCCCCCCCCCCCCCCACTATAAACACATGAGTAACCCCCCCCCCCCCCCACTATAAACACATGAGTAACCCCCCCCCCCCCCCCCCACTATAAACACATGAGTAACCCCCCCCCCCCCCCCACTATAAACACATGAGTAACCCCCCCCCCCCCCCCCCCCACTATAAACACATGAGTAACCCCCCCCCCCCCCCCCACTATAAACACATGAGTAACCCCCCCCCCCCCCCCCCACTATAAACACATGAGTAACCCCCCCCCCCCCCCCCACTATAAACACATGAGTAACCCCCCCCCCCCCCCCACTATAAACACATGAGTAACCCCCCCCCCCCCCCACTATAAACACATGAGTAACCCCCCCCCCCCCCCCACTATAAACACATGAGTAACCCCCCCCCCCCCCCCCCCACTATAAACACATGAGTAACCCCCCCCCCCCCCCCCCACTATAAACACATGAGTAACCCCCCCCCCCCCCCCCCCACTATAAACACATGAGTAACCCCCCCCCCCCCCCCCCCACTATAAACACATGAGTAACCCCCCCCCCCCCCCCCACTATAAACACATGAGTAACCCCCCCCCCCCCCCCCCACTATAAACACATGAGTAACCCCCCCCCCCCCCCCCCACTATAAACACATGAGTAACCCCCCCCCCCCCCCCCACTATAAACACATGAGTAACCCCCCCCCCCCCCCCACTATAAACACATGAGTAACCCCCCCCCCCCCCCACTATAAACACATGAGTAACCCCCCCCCCCCCCCACTATAAACACATGAGTAACCCCCCCCCCCCCCCCCCCACTATAAACACATGAGTAACCCCCCCCCCCCCCACTATAAACACATGAGTAACCCCCCCCCCCCCCCCCCACTATAAACACATGAGTAACCCCCCCCCCCCCCCCCCACTATAAACACATGAGTAACCCCCCCCCCCCCCCCCCCACTATAAACACATGAGTAACCCCCCCCCCCCCCCCCCACTATAAACACATGAAATCTGAATTTAGAGTTGGGACTGAGGTTCAGATATTTTATTTATTATTATTTATTTATCTTACTGTATGAAGGCATTTGCCCTCCATGCTTAGAGTGAAGTTCAAGTGATATGAGACTTCCATAAATATTTTCATATGTCCCAATTTATTTTCCTTTTTTTACCAAGATGTTGGCAACTTGTATAGCCTATTGTTAATTAAAAGGGGTTACATTCAAATTAAATGTGTCATTTAGCATTTGTCTGATATACTGTATATTGAAGTAGGCTAAATATATATATATATATATACTGAATAATTATTTTGAGGGCCTATTCAGGGGGCAGGGGGAACATTGATTGGATGACACAGGTGGACTTGAGTGAGGATTCCAAGTTCAGGAACACAGGTGGATTTGATGATTGGACACGTGGACTGGGCAAAACGATGAACACTGTTGTACCCTAGGGTTGTCATATTGCACATAGTGTTGTGACTACAAATGACTACAGTATGTAAGTAAGTACACTATTCTATTTTACCATTTGTACTGCTTCATCTATTTGTCTCCCACAAGTTTTCACTTGTCCAATTGTCTCACTAATGTCTATTGTACTATTGTCACTTTATTTTATCTTGATTGATCTTGCCTGTTGCCTTATTGTCTTGTGTTGCAATGTCAGGAACCGAAGCCTAAGAGTTTTACTCTCTTACATGAGTACATGGAGTTGAGCAGTTTGTGTTATTTATACAAGTGTAATTCCACTTGTGTGATAACATAAACCTCTCAATTTCATACATCATGCAATTACCTAATGACTCAAGTACAGTAGCCTGTACTTCCAGCGCTGCCATAAATACTTGTCACTATTGAAGCCACTGTAAACCCACCACTTTATTACTTCATCAATGTAGGGTTACTTATTTTACTTGCTTACATAACTTATTATTATTGTGGTTTTTGTATCTGAATGCTGCGATGTTGAGGAACCAAAGACAAATAATTTTACTTGTGTACAGTAAGATGTAGCGTTGTCAACAAAAACTCTGAAATAATTATTATTTGTCTCAATACCATTGTTAAAATCAAGCAACAATAAAAATCATGCTGTAGAGTAATTCTGAGTTGTGAGGTATTTGCTTGTCTGTTCAACAATAATATTATTTGATGAATCCTTCCTCTGCAGTTACTGTCCCCTAGTCCCCGTACTGTGCATTACTGTCCCCTCCTATCCCCCCTGTCCCCTCCTACCCCCCCATCCCGTCCTGTCCCCTCCTGTCCTCTCCTACCCCCTCCCGTCCCCTTCTATCCCCTCCTCAGAAGTTTACCTTAAACCACGTCACAGTCGGTATCTTGGTCCAACGTCCTGGGTCTTGCTGCCTAGTCTTCCTTGGTGAGATAAACCCAGACTCAAAAAGATAATATTATATTATAATATAATATAATAAGATAATAAGAAAACAAAAAATATCCACTTGACCTGAAACAAGCTGCTAGATTCCCTGTCTGGTCCCCTCTAGTGTGTTGTAGACATACGCACACACACACACACACACACACACACACACACACACACGCAGACAGACAAACATACACCCCATCGGCTAATATCACTTCTGAGTCACTTGGCTGAACCCCTTCCCCCCTCCCCCCCCCCCCCCCTCTCCACGTTCAGTCAAAGGGGAAGTTTAATGACGGTCTGGTTTAGGAAACGTTTGCATGATTCCTGTTTCGGTAACTAATCACTAGTAAGAACAGTGAACATGAAAAGGGAAGCAAGTGACAATAACAATTAACTGACAATAACGTCGACATCCTGCATCCATCCTGAGTGTGCGGAGTCTTGTGGCTATGCCGGTGCTGTCCTCCATCGACTGTACCTCAGCTGAGGACAGACGCCCCAAGCTTGAAGTCACAATAGAACTTGGAGAACGTCTGGGGGTGCTCTGGAGCTAGGTGGGTCCCCGAAATAGACAGGTCCCCCCCCCCCCACACACACACCCATCCACCCACCCATGAGCAAAAAGCTTATTTAGCAGAAGCTTGTTGGCCTTAAACAAAAATGACTGTGTGGTTTATGACATGATAATAGATGTCTTATCTGCTTAGACCATATTTGTTTAAGGCCAACAAACTTCTGCTAAACAAGCGCTTTGAGTTGCGCTTTGAGTTGCATCCGTGTACAAAAGGCGCTATATAAATAAAGTGTCACTTCACTTCTGCTAAACAAGTCAAAATTTCCATAACATGTTAGTTAGTTAGTTCCGTAACTGTTAGTTATCGGTCGGTTGGTTGGTTGGTTGGAGATCTGCAAACGTCCTAGAGAATACTAATACTAATACTACTACTACTACAATTGTATTGCCATGCAATCAACTTCTCAGTCAATTGTTGGAATTTGTTATTTTATGCTCTAGGCGCAGGGTCGGCCATAGACGGCGACCCTGGAGCAATTAGGGGGTTCAGTGCCTTGCGCAAGGACACCTCGACACATGGCCAGCCGGGGTTCGAACCGCAGAACGTGCGATCATTAGAAGGGTGGAGGAACACAGAAACGTGAGCAATAAACAACCAACACGTCCAAAGAAGTACAAAACATTTTTTTTATTTATTTTTATTTTCGATGATTCAAAACTGCAAAACATCTAGAAAAATATACAACAAATGCTGAACCTTTCACAACATAGAACGTTCGGAGAAGAAGAAGAAGAGAGAGAAAAAAAGAGAGGAACATAAAAAGAGAAGGAATATTCACATTTTCTGATTTCCCTCAAATATCAATAAAAGAACATTCGTTTTTTCCTTTTCTCTTTCCTTGTTAACTTTAACATTTAACATCGTCCGCTTTCCTATTCGCCGCCGCCATCACCTCCACCTCCATCACCTTCACCTCCGCCTCCATCGTCGCTACCATCGTGGTCGTTTTTGCCTTTTTCGTTTATTATTCGTTGTCGACGTCGAATGCGTCGTTTATCGTGGCATTTAAATGTCGCCGCAGTAGCCTGAGTCGTTAGAGAGCTGCGAGTTGGAGCTGCGGCTGGAGGAGGAGGAGGAGTGCCAGATGTCCAGGTTCATGTGCGGGCCGAAGGGGTGGAAGCTGGAGTACTGTTTGGTTCTGCAGGAGGAGACGGCGATGGCCGCCGCGGAGGAGGAGGTGCAGGAGGAGGAGGTGCAGGAGGAGGAGGAGGTGCTGCCTCCGGGCTCCCGGCTGAAGGGGGCGTGAGGCGGGGTGACGGGGGAGACGGGGGAGACCGGGGACATGGGGGCGGAGCGGTCGGGCTGGAAGGGGTGGTGGTGGTGGTGGTTGTGGTGGTTGTGGTGGTGGCTCTGGTACGGCTCGCTCTGAGGGGTCCAGATGGAGCCGAACAGGCTGGACATGGGGGAGAGGCTGCGCGTGCCTGAGAAGTATGGCTGGGGAGGGGAGAGGGGAGAGAGAGGGGGGAGGGGGAGGAAAGAGGGGGGAGGGGGAGGGAGAAAAGAGAGGGGAGGGGGAAGGGGGAAGGAGAAGGGAGGGGAGAGAGGGAGAGACAAGAGGGAAGAGGGGAGGAGAGAGAATAGGGGGGAGGGGGGAGAGAGGGGAGGGGGGAAGGAAAGAGGGGAGGGGGAGAGAGGGAAGGAGAGAGAAAGGTGGAGGGGAGGGCAGAGAGAAATAACATGTAAGACCAAAACAGCAATAGCTAGCAACCGGAAGGTCGCTGGTTCGATTCCCCGCCTCAGGAGGGAGCTGCATGTGAACTGGTGACTGGAGGGGTTGCTGCCATCATATCTAAGGTGCCTGTCATTGCCGTCGTGCCCTTGAGCAAGGCACTTAACACCTAATCGCTCCAGGGGCGCTGACTATGGCTGATCCTGAGCCTAGAGCAACAAATACATGAGTTGTACTCTGTGCAATGACAGAAAGGTTGAATCTAATCTAATCTATGACATCATCAATTTCATATCATAGTGTTAATATCATTAATCATGTATCATACGATAGGCCCAGTCTCGGCCATGGGGGTTTAGCCTGATGCAGTCTGGGTAGTGTAGTACTATCACTATAGGTCTGGAGGTCATAAAGAACACAGTGGAGGAATTAGTGAAGGGATCAGTTCAACACGGTCTCGACAGGCAGACAGATAGACAGACAGGCAGAGAGACAGACAGACAGACAGACAGACAGAGAGAGAGACAGACAGACTGAGAGACAGACAGACAGACAGAGAGAGAGACAGACAGGCAGAGAGACAGGCAGACAGACAGACAGGGTCCCTTGGTCTCTAGCCTCAGACAGACAGGCAGACAGACAGGCAGACAGTCAGAGAGACAGACAGACAGATAGAGAGACAAACAGGCAGAGAGACAGATAGAGAGACAGGCAGGCAGACACACAGACAGAGAGAGACAGACAGACAGACAGAGAGACAGACAGGCAGGCAGACAGACAGACAGGGTCCCTGGGTCTCTAGCCTCAGGCAGACAGACAGGCAGACAGACAGGTCCCTGGGTCTCCTCCTCACCTTGCTGCCCACGCAGCCGGCGGTGTCCCAGGCGGAGGGCCCGTCCTGGGGGCCGTCCTCCGTCCAGCTGGCCTGGTGGTGGTAGGAGGGGCTCTGGCCCCCCGGGCACGACACGGGCACGCTGGGGAAGCTGGCCTGGAAGGTGGTCTGGCCTGGGGGGGGGGGGGGGTCAGGTCAGGTCAGGTCAGGTACATTTACATTTAGCAGACGCCTTATTCCAAAGCGACTTACAATCGATACATTTGACTAAGTAAGTGAATCATCAATCCACCAGACGTAGCAGGAAAAGTAATCTAGCTCAGGCTAGTTAGGAGGACTCTTAGGAGACAGAATGCTGAGGGGCAGTATATGTCTCAGGAGGGACAGTTAAGGTGTAACCTGAAGAGATGGGTCTTCAGTCTCCGTTCAGTTAAGCTTTAAAAAAAAAAACTACTTTTTGGTCCGTTATGAGACTATGGAGGGACAGTCTATGTATGGGAAACACTGGGTGCAGGTCCAGGTAGACATGTACAGGTAGACATGTCGTGACGTTAGAATTATAAGGTTCTATCTCCATCTTTGTCAAAATTGAGTTTTTTACATAATCTGATCCATTAGGTGTTTATTAA
>NC_137676.1:71987411-71989911 GCF_963989245.1 Nansenia antarctica
CTCCAAATTGCTCCCAATGAGCGGGGCCGGCGCCTTGCACGGTAGCTTGCCTCCATTGGTGTGTGAATGTGTGTGTGAATGGGGGAATGAGAGGCCGTTGTATAGCGCTTTGGAATAAGGCATAGCTATATAAGTCAGTCCATTTACCATAAAACACCGTAAATTGGGTGTGGTGTGAGAAGGCAGATTTTTAGGCCATATCGCCCAGCCGCCCGATTATCAGAATCACCACAGAATATCAGGAATAATCCTAATCCTGTAGCGGATGCTACTGAGGGACACTGTTATATAATTCCCCTGTATGTTTGTATGTGGAGAATTGTGTGTGGGCACTTAACTAAAGCTGAGTCGCAAGATTGTGACGTAACGGGGGGGGGGGGGGGGTTTCACGTAATATTTAAGCGTCGGTTGTTTTGACTGTTGCTATGCTGTTGCTATGCTGTTGCTATGCTAGTTGTGAGCAGAGAATAAAACGCAGACACTCTGTGTTTTAACTGTTACCAAAGTCTCTGTTTCCCTTTGTCCTCTCCGACTCCTACAATCCCCCTACTAAAGCAGATTGTGAGAAGAGAGAGAGAACCGGTGTACAGGTTCTGGGTGTAAGGTTGATGCCACCTACCCAGGAACTCCCTCTGTGGTCTTCCTGCGGTTCTTCTTGCCCTTAGTGGAAGAGGAGGATGAGGTGGAGGTGGAGGTGGAGGTGGAGGTGGAGATGGAGGAGGTGTTGTTGACAGGCGTCTCAGCCTTCTCCATCTTCTTCCTTTGTTCCTTCCCCTCCTCTCTGACCTGGGGAACACACACACACACACACACACACACACACACACACACAGCGTGTCAGGACCAAACCAAACCCCGACCCGTCAATCACACCAAGCTACCGTGTGAAACCCAAACACAGACTCTCACATTCATGAGTTTGTTCAGTAACACCAGAGAGAAGGAGAGAAGGAGAGAAGGAGAGAAGGAGAGAAGGAGAGAAGGAGAGAAGGAGAGTAGGAGAGAAGGAGAGAAGGAGAGAAGGAGAGAAGGAGAGAAGGAGAGAAGGAGCCTCTATCACATCCTAGTCCCGTCTAGACAGGACTGACCCAGGATCAGGCCCCAACATCATCAGTCAAATAACTTTGGTGGATCAAATCAAGCTACTAAAATAATTTGCTATGAAGACACAGACACACACTACACAGACACACACACACACACACACACACACACACACACACACACACACACACACACACACGCAAGAATGGTCTCTAATTTTACTGACCACTCCTGAGTTGGTAGTAGTAGTTTGCCATGAAGACATCAGGGGGGTGGAGGCAGAAATCAGAGGACAGGCTCGTTGTGGTACCACAAGGAGAGCATCCTCTGGTTTCTACCTCCTCCAGCCTCTCCCCTGGTTCTCATCCTGCCCCCCGCCCCCCCCCCCTCCTCACCTGTAGCTCAGAGCTGTCCCTCTTCTCTGTGTCTCTCTTCTGGCTGAGCTGGTTGTGTGTGTTGCTGTTGCTGCCGCTGCTGAGGTGCTCTGTTAGATGACACAGCAGTAGGCCGGGCCTGGGGCCTGGGCCCACAGTGACCGCCTCGGCCAGGCACGGCTGCGTTTCCATGGGAAACATAACTGCCGCCGCCGGGCCCCCCCTGACCGCCCTGGGGCTCTGTGGCGCTTCCTTAAAGTGCTGCTGCTGCTGCTGCTGTGTAGCCACCGCTGCAGCTGTTGTTGTTGTTGTTGTTGTTGCTGCTGTTGTTGTTATTGTTGTCTTCTTCACCTCCACAGGACTGGTAAACAACATGGGCTCGTCGTCGTTGTTGTTGTTGTTGACGATGAAGACGTCGGGGCTAACGTCCGGGTCGCCCGAGGAGGTCATCAGGAGGTCGTCCCGCTCTTCCTCGCCGACGACGCCACCGTTGGTTGCTATGGCGGCGGTTGCCGCGGCGACGGCGCTGCTCTTGTACTTGCCGTAGTAGACGGACACCTTGTGTTTCTTCTGCTGCGGCTGAGAGGGGGCGGAGACGGCGGTGGACGAGGAGGAGGAGGAGGAAGAGGAGGAGGCAGTCTTCTTATTGGAGGAGGAGGAGGAGGGCTGGGGTTGGCGTTGGGGGGCTGGGTTGGCGTTGGCGACCGCCGGGGAGCCCCGCCCCTTCCCCTTGTCGGACGGGTGGCAGGTGTCGACGTAGGTCTTACAGCTGCCCTTTAGTTTACTACAGAAGAAGAAGAACAGACACATTAACACCTTAACCTTTCAACATTATTACTTATAACTTTTTGGAATATAATCAATGTACGTATAAGAAACGTAGATTATCGTAAGAAAATATCTTTGAAGGGATCAAGTTTCTGTTTTCTTTATATAATATGATAGATATGACCTCTTTTCTTTATATATATTTATATGATAGATATCACATCATTGTCGAGAAAAAGTGGTAAGAGGTAAAAAAAGAAGTTAAAAAAAGGCTGACTTGGCAGATTTGAGACAATCCCAGAGGAGGGGGGGAG
>NC_137676.1:71997411-71999911 GCF_963989245.1 Nansenia antarctica
GGAGGGAGAGAGAGATGGAGGGAGAGAGGGAGAGAGAGTGAGGGAGAGAGAGGGAGGGATGGAGGGAGAGAGAGAGAGGGGGGAGAGAGAGAGGAAGAGAGAGAGGCAGAGAGAGAGGAAGAGAGAGAGGCAGAGAGAGAGAGAGAGAGAGAGAGAGCGAGAGAGGGAGAGGAAGAGAGAGGCGGGAGGATGGGGGAGGTCATTGGCTAATGCTTGACGGAAGAGAGAGAGAGAGAGAGAGAGAGTGAGTGTGTGTGTGGGTGTGTGAGTGAGTGTGTGTGTGTGTGTGTGTGTGTGTGTGTGTGTAAGGTCTCACCCAGGGAGGCCGTGGACAGTGTGGTTGGTCAGGACCTGCAGGCTGATCTGATTGGAGCATCTGGCCTCACCTGGCAACGACCCTGGAACACACACAGGTAGGCACAGAGTTACACACACACACACACACACACACACACACACACACACACACACACACACACACACTAACCCCAAGCACACCCCATGTATATGGACTACCTAACCTTAAGCTCACAGTCACTTAATTTACCTGGACCTACGAAGCCTATGAATGTTACTCTCTTGACATTTGTGTAATGTGACATAAACTTGAAAACGCACACACGCACGCACGCACGCCTCCATAGAAAATGATATGTGACACAGTCTGGTCATTTGGTCCGCATGTCAGCAACCAATCAAAATGTTCAAAATGTTTTAAAACACGGAACTACGTTTCAACGCTGTTGAGAATCACAACACAAACTCGCTAGTCGAGCCAAAATACTGCAATAACGCAATGGATTGGGTGAGTAATCCCCCACTGCTACCTAGTTAACTACAACACTACTTTACATTGTTAGCAGGCTCACACAACAAGCAGTGTTAGTTGACTGTCTGAGGTGATTTTCAACAACGCTGAAAATGTGTTCACATTGTTCGAAAGAAAAGTCTGATCATTCCATCAGATCCGGAGCAAAGCACTAGAATGTCACATTCTAGAATGTCAGAAAGCATTAGAACGGGTCACAAATGATGTTATGTCTGGGACTTCGCTTGAACCAAGAAGACTGTCAAATGACCTGCAACTGTGGTCTCAGACCAACACACACACACACACACACACACACACACACACACACACACACACACACACACACACACACACACACACACACACACACAGGCCAACACGGTCAACAGAACAACACCAAGGTTACAGTACAACAGCGTTGTTGGAGATAAAGAACCGTAACCGCTATCAACCACTAACGGCACGCTGGACACACAGATAGCACAGGTCCCTCTGCTGACATTCAGACTGACCTCTACAGGCCACCGTAGGTAGACACACACTCAGACTGACCTCTGCAGGCCACCGTAGGTAGACACACATTCAGACTGACCTCTGCAGGCCACCGTAGGTAGACACACATTCAGACTGACCTCTACAGGCCACCGTAGGTAGACACACATTCAGACTGACCTCTACAGGCCACCGTAGGTAGACACACATTCAGACTGACCTCTGCAGGCCACCGTAGGTAGACACACATTCAGACTGACCTCTACAGGCCACCGTAGGTAGACACACATTCAGACTGACCTCTACAGGCCACCGTAGGTAGACACACATTCAGACTGACCTCTACAGGCCACCGTAGGTAGACACACATTCAGACTGACCTCTGCAGGCCACCGTAGGTAGACACACATTCAGACTGACCTCTGCAGGCCACCGTAGACACATTCAGACTGACCTCTGCAGGCCACCGTAGACACATTCAGACTGACCTCTGCAGGCCACCGTAGGTAGACACACATTCAGACTGACCTCTGCAGGCCACCGTAGCCACTTGTGTGAAGTTCTTGGCTTCGGCCCTCAGAAGGACCTGGTTGAACTTCAGCGTGGCGTCCACTTCAGATACCAGCTGCATGTCCTGGACACACACACACACACACACACAGACACACACACAGACAGACAGACACAGACAGACACAGACAGACACAGAGACACACACAGACAGACACACACACACACACACACACACACACAGACAGACACAGACAGACACACACACACACATGGATACAGACGCACACAGACAGAGACACACACACACACACACACACACACACACACAGACAGACACACACACAGACAGACACAGACATACAGACACACACACACACGCACACACACACACACACACACACACACACACACACACACACACAGACAGACGCAGACAGACGCAGAGACACACACACACATGGATACAGACGCACACAGACACAGATGCACGCGCGCGCACACACACACACACACACACACACAGACACAGATACATAGACACACACACACACACACACACAGACACAGACACAGTTAGGTAATATATTAAACAACATAGACAGATGATAGTTCATGATCCAATTTAGGAGACCTGGTGATGAAACAGGAAGTAGCGGTCTTCCTTACCTTCACATACAACATCCT
>NC_137676.1:72021057-72023557 GCF_963989245.1 Nansenia antarctica
TGCCAGGGAGTGTGTTGGCTGTGTGTGTGTGTGTGTGTGTGTGTGTGTGTGTGTGTGTGTGTGTGTGTGTGTGTGTGCGTGTGTGTGTGTGTGTTGGCTGTGTGTGTGTGTTGGCTGTGTGTGTGTGTGTTGGCTGTGTGTGTGTGTGTGTATGTGTGTGTGTGTGTGTGTGTGTGTGTGTGTGTGTGTGTGTGTGTGTGTGTGTGTGTGTAAGGGGAGAAGGCATTAAGAGTAGTCGGGAGGTGAAGGGGGTTTAAGTACAGCAATTACTTGTGCACCCCCCAACCCCATATGCACACACACACACACACACACACACACACACACACACACACACACACACACACACGGGGACATGTGGTTGTAGCGTTTGGTTATCACTTCCTCCTACAGTCCTGGGCTGCCTGCTTAATGGACCCAGGACTGGTGGGGACTAGCGTTAGCATTGCTCTATGGGTATTACAATGCATCATGTTAGCATTGCTCTATTAGGTATTACAATGCATCATGTTAGCATTGCTCTATGGGTATTACAATGCATCGTGTTAGCATTGCTCTATGGGTATTACAATGCATCATGTTAGCATTGTTCTATGGGTATTACAATGCATCGTGTTAGCATTGCTCTATGGGTATTACAATGCATCATGTTAGCATTGTTCTATGGGTATTACAATGCATCATGTTAGCATTGTTCTATGGGTATTACAATGCATCATGTTAGCATTGCTTTATAGGTATTACAATGCATCATGTTAGCATTGCTCTATTATTATTATTACAATGAATAAAGTTAGTTAGCGTAGTTCTGTTAGCATGGTGTAATAGTGTAAGGCTACAACAATGTTTTTCACCTCCAGAATGACAGATGCACAAATGCTCACCATACAAGACTACACTGGGGAACACCAGGGGAGGCTGGTGGAGGTAGAAATCAGAGGACGGGCTCATTGTAAATCAATGGAATGAGCCCGTCCTCCGATTTCTACCTCCACCAGCCTCCCCTGGTGTTCTGACACCAAAAAGTATGAAAACCGAACACAGGAAACAGACAAGAGGTACCTTCCTGTCAGGAAAAGATTCTATACACAGACAAAAAACAAAACAATTCAAGTGTAATTTATTCCTGCCATCTCGATCAACCAGTTTAGCCTCCGCAGGAAGGTGTGGTTGGACCACATCACCCAAATAAACCCATAAACCCATAACCCCATACCTTCACGCTGAATCACACCAATTAACTGGTAGCTAACATTTACATTTGACATATTTGGCGATTTAGTCCAAAGCGACTTACAATACATTTGTCGAAGTAAGTGAACCATCTATCCATCAGTCATCGGGCCAGGAGCCATCATTTGGCAGTCATCCTTTAACATCCTCCACCCATTAACAACCGTGTCATAACCATCCTACAACCTTACTACAACCTTACTACAACCTTACTACAACCTTACTACAACCATCCTACAACCATCCTACAACCTTACTACAACCTTACTACAACCTTACTACAACCATCCTACAACCATCCTACAACCTTACTACAACCATCCTACAACCTTACTACAACCATCCTACAACCTTACTACAACCTTACTACAACCTTACTACAACCATCCTACAACCATCCTACAACCTTACTACAACCTTACTACAACCTTACTACAACCATCCTACAACCTTACTACAACCATCCTACAACCTTACTACAACCATCCTACAACCTTACTACAACCATCCTACAACCATCCTACAACCATCCTACAACCATCCTACAACCTTACTACAACCTTACTACAACCTTACTACAACCATCCTACAACCTTACTACAACCATCCTACAACCTTACTACAACCATCCTACAACCTTACTACAACCTTACTACAACCTTACTACAACCATCCTACAACCTTACTACAACCATCCTACAACCTTACTACAGCCTTACTACAACCTTACTACAACCTTACTACAACCATCCTACAACCTTACTACAACCTTACTACAACCTTACTACAACCTTACTACAACCATCCTACAACCTTACTACAACCATCCTACAACCTTACTACAACCATCCTACAACCTTACTACAACCTTACAACAACCTTACTACAACCATCCTACAACCATCCTACAACCTTACTACAACCATCCTACAACCTTACTACAACCATCCTACAACCTTACTACAACCATCCTACAACCATCCTACAACCTTACTACAACCATCCTACAACCTTACTACAACCTTACTACAACCATCCTACAACCATCCTACAACCTTACTACAACCTTACTACAACCATCCTACAACCTTACTACAACCATCCTACAACCTTACTACAACCTTACTACAACCATCCTACAACCTTACTACAACCTTACAACAACCATCCTACAACCTTACTACAACCTTACTACAACCTTACCAGAACCATCCTACAGCCATATTATAACCACCATACAACCATCCTACAACCTTATCATAACCAT
>NC_137676.1:72028557-72058557 GCF_963989245.1 Nansenia antarctica
ACATGCAAATTCGATAAACCAGAGGCTCTGGGCATACCACACACACACACACACACACACACACACACACACACACACACACACACACACACACACACACACACACACACAGTGCAAATTCATACAGTGCAACAAAAAAAAGAAATCAACCCAACCACAAATGACGTCATTAGCACCTTTGAAGTCACCTCATCTGATATTATCATCTGAGTTATGGTGGTCTGGTCCCCGTCCCCCAGACTGAGCTGTCAATCTGTACACTGAGGACCGCATTCCCAGACACAGATTAAACATGCCTAGTCCTGGACTAGAGAGGACATAGATTAAACATGCCTAGTCCTGGACTAGAGAGGACTCAGATTAAACATGCCTAGTCCTGGACCAGAGAGGACATAGATTAAACATGCCTAGTCCTGGACTAGACAGCATTCTCAGGACTCAGATTAAACATGCCTTGTCCTGGACCAGAGAGGACATAGATTAAACATGCCTAGTCCTGGACTAGACAGCATTCTCAGGAGGACACAGGTTAAACATGCCTTGTCCTGGACCAGAGAGTACATAGATTAAACATGCCTAGTCCTGGACTAGACAGCATTCTCAGGACACAGGTTAAACATGCCTAGTCCTGGATTAGAGAGGACACAGATTAAACATGCCTAGTCCTGGACTAGAGAGGACACAGGTTAAACATGCCTAGTCCTGAACTAGGCACTGCATGACAGTGTGTCACATTGCACTGTAACCTGCACAGTCTTTTTGCACAACCTGATACTTGAATCTGAACTTCCGTAATGTTGTCTACACTAAGAACTAGTGGTAGTTGTTTACACTAAGAATGTGGATATGCTGATTCACATTCTGCTGCTATCACTTATTCTATTATTGACGCTCTGACGCTACTGTATATAGGCCTGCAGCCATTGTTGATTGTTGTTTATATCCTGCTCATTCTTTATTGATTATTGTTCATATCCTGCTTATTCTGTTATTGATTTTGTATTTCTACTGCAATGCCTAGCTGAACCTGTACCCAAGAATTGTACTCCTTGTATCCGTACATTGTGATGTCATAAAAGCAATTCTCATTCTGATTCTGAT
Organism: Nansenia antarctica; assembly: GCF_963989245.1. Classification (NCBI taxonomy): domain Eukaryota; kingdom Metazoa; phylum Chordata; class Actinopteri; order Argentiniformes; family Microstomatidae; genus Nansenia; species Nansenia antarctica. The sequence goes on from NC_137676.1 coordinate 72,029,659, forward strand.
TCTGACTAGACAGCACAGTCTGCGACGGTTTCAATGACACAGATTAAGGCTAATCCACAGACTGAAACAAATCTTCTGTGGAGATTCTCAACTGAAAGTGTGATTTAGTCCAGGACTAGGTTTAATGTGTGTCAGGGAAACCGACCCCTCGATAGAAATCCCCCATAAAAGAGAGTCTTAAATCCAGGATTAGACTTCATCTGGGCTTCATCTGGGAACTAGCGCAGGATGCTTGGTCCTCCTGGCTCCCCGCTGGTGGAACGAGTTTCCCACAGCTGTCAGGAGTACAGAGTCACTCCCCATCTTCTGCTGTAGACTGAAGACCTCTGTCTCTTCAGGCTACACCTTAACTGTCCCTCCTGAAGGCCTCCATCTCTTCAGGCTACATCTTAACTGTCCCTCCTGAAGACCTCCATCTCTTCAGGCTACACCTTAACTGTCCCTCCCGAAGACCTCCATCTCTTCAGGCTACACCTTAACTGTCCCTCCCGAAGACCTCCATCTCTTCAGGCTACACCTTAACTGTCCCTCCTGAAGACCTCCATCTCTTCAGGCTACACCTTAACTGTCCCTCCTGAAGACCTCCATCTCTTCAGGCTACACCTTAACTGTCCCTCCTGAAGACCTCCGTCTCTTCAGGCTACACCTGAACTGTCCCCCCTGAAGACCTCCATCTCTTCAGGCTACACCTTAACTGTCCCTCCCGAAGACCTCCATCTCTTCAGGCTACACCTTAACTGTCCCTCCTGAAGACCTCCGTCTCTTCAGGCTACACCTGAACTGTCCCCCCTGAAGACCTCCATCTCTTCAGGCTACACCTTAACTGTCCCTCCCGAAGACCTCCATCTCTTCAGGCTACACCTTAACTGTCCCTCCTGAAGACCTCCGTCTCTTCAGGCTACACCTGAACTGTCCCTCCTGAAGACCTCCATCTCTTCAGGCTACACCTTAACTGTCCCTCCCGAAGACCTCCGTCTCTTCAGGCTACACCTTAACTGTCCCTCCTGAAGACCTCCGTCTCTTCAGGCTACACCTTAACTGTCCCTCCTGAAGACCTCCATTTCTTCAGGCTACACCTTAACTGTCCCTCCTGAAGACCTCCATCTCTTCAGGCTACACCTTAACTGTCCCTCCTGAAGACCTCCATCTCTTCAGGCTACACCTTAACTGTCCCTCCTGAAGACCTCCGTCTCTTCAGGCTACACCTTAACTGTCCCCTCTCTGTCTCTGTCCCCTCTACCCCCCTGTAGAGTTTATTTACTGTAAATACTTTCTACTTTCTCCCTTCTTCTAGCATTTTAACTGCCAAAAGCCTCTGGCCTGAGCATAGATTACTTTTTCTTGCGATGACTGATGGATAGATGATTCACTTACTTAGACAAATGTATTAGCGTCTGCTAAACGGCAAACATCTAATTGTAAATGCTTGGGAACCCTCAGACACACAGGGGCGGGTCCCCAGACATGGATTAAGACTGATCCCAGATTTAAAAAACTTGTTTAATGGAGATTTTCTATTCAGTTCAGGCCTAGGCTTAATCTAGAACCTGCTCAACGGCCTTGCGGTTAGAGTGTTGAGGTTAGAGTGTTGAGGTTAGAGTGTCCGCCCTGAGATTGTGAGGTCATGAGTTTCGATCCCCGGCCGAGTCGGACCACCAAAGACTATTAGTAGGGGGCCTTAGCTTAGGGATATTTTTGTGCAAATTTGTGCAAAAGCACCAGGACAGGAAGGAGCCGTCAAATGTGTGGCCTCGTTGTAAGCAGTACTTGTGTAAAACCAAGGCAGCCCTCATCAACAGAATTGCCTCATCCTGAGCCAATTGTTCCTCTTAGCCACTTGTTCCTTGTTTGCGATGTAGGTTTCCCTCCCCTTCTGGTGTTCACTCTATTCAGGCAGATAGCTGAGGAGATGTTGCTTGAATGTTGTTGTGTGGGGTTCATAATCAGACACAAACACCTGCGTTCTTTCATAAGGTTCCTGTAGAGTTGCCGTAATAGGAGATTGTGAAGGAGGTTCTGAATCCTCAACCAGAGCAACAATTTGTGCAATAGTTAGATGGTCAAAGGTTGTCCCCCACTCACTGGTAGATGCTTCCCCTTCTGACACCCTGGCCTGGCAGTGTCATGAGATGCTTGCCGTTTTGCTGCATATCGCAACATGAGATAACATTTGGCATGTAGTACACACCTGCTGCGTGCACATCGGAAGCTTGTGTAACTAATCTACCAAGAAGCTAAACATGTTTACAGGATTCTGCCCAGCTTTTTAGATTGGAATCAACATTATCTGTTACTGCCTTGTGAAGGTCATCCATATCTCCCCCTCACATATGACACAATGAATGCCACAGGCTTTGGGTTGACATGATCGAAGCTTTTTAGGACTCACTACTAAGGAGGAGCCAACGTCATACTTTGGAGCCCTTTTGACATGACAACTACTACAGTAGCTTCTACAGCATTTGTGATACAAAGCATAATGTGTTTTAAGCGTTGCTGCAATACCTGAACCGTCATTCAACTGATCAATTGTAACATTAACAGAAGAAGGAAGAACATTAGCATTAGCTAAGAAATCTTTTTTTCCCTTTCTAGTGATACAAGTCGTTGTATCTTGGGTCTTTGCAATGGTTCATCAGCATCTCATTGGCAGAGACAGCATAGGTCCCAATTAATGGTGGCGCTACTAGAGGTAGAGGTAGAGGTAGAGGCCATATTGTGATGACATAATACATGACTTACGTGAGATTGAGGAAATTGTAGCCTACATGTTGTCGTTGCAGGAAATAGTAGTTGTAGACAGAAGTAAAACAAGACAATACCTTATTTTCAGCATGTCTCCTATCAATTGAAATGATAAGAATGCATGCTAATGTTGTGAGGTGCAGAGAGCGGGATCCTGGAATATTATGAAAATGACTGATGATGAATGATGAATTATAACTTACGTGAGGAAGAAAATAGTAGTTGTACACGTTACTGTCCATCTTTATGACTTGCACACAAGCATGAAGTCACACTACTGTAAACAGCTTTTTAAAATTCAAATTCAAATTGTAACTGTCTTTAAGTTCACGAGGTCTGGCCCTCCCACATGCTCCCCAACATTCAAAATGGGTCAATATTGGATTTAAAAAAAATAATAAGTTACGGTAAAACAAATTTTCGGGGAGCCGCCATCTTGGAAATATGCAAATTAGGGGTCCAGACACACCCAATTATAAATATAAGCATTCCAATGTGTTTCTAATGGCCAAGAAACATAAATGGTGGTCGCTGGCTCGGGCGCCCTGGCTAAATCATTAGAGCATACTCTGAGCTACATCTGGGCCAAATTTGGTGCTTTTGCACAAGTTTGCACGAACATAGCCTCATATAGCCCTAAGGCCCCCAACTATATAGAAATGGTACCCGATGCTGTAGTATATTTCTGTAGTATGTATGATCTATGTATGAATATGTGGTATGTTTTAGACACACACACATGCCAGGGCATGCAGGGACACAGATGACCAGCAGGGACCTTTGGGGGGTGGGCAAAGACACACACACACGCTGGCCCCTCCCCTCTGAAAGGGAAGGGGGAGAGACGGAGGCAGAGCGCTCTCTTCTCACCCAGGATCCACGGGGAACAGATGTAATGTATAAACCTGCCTGTAACTAATTAAATTATCTTAAACTAACTGTTCTTGGATTCATAATCAATAAGAATACACTACAGTAAATGGCGAGCAAGCGACGGAGATAAATGTAACTTAATTTACAGTATTTTGCGAACTTCAATCTAACAAAGAAGGCAGATTTTCTGCAGAAATCTCTCTCTAGTCGATTGGTGTGTTTAAAATAAACTGTAAATCTCAGATAAGTTATAGTCAAAAGAATCTGTGTAACGGTAATCTTGTTGGAATAGATGCAAACTTTTCATAAATCTTGGGTGGTGAGAGCCGGACTTGGTAGCCCGTTTTTTGTAAAATATAGTGTTTAATGGTAAGGTTTGTTTGTACGGTATTGGAATATCGTGTGTGTGTTTGTGTAAAATTCGGTGAGGTTGTGTTTATGTGTTGGAGGACTGGGTAGTCTGTTTTATATTGTAGAAGTGAAAAACATATGAGCAGAACTGTAGACGCCATTTCTCTTTGTCTGTGTGAGAGGACGCTATTGTGTGGGCGGCCATTTTTATGAGGGAAACGTGCAGTGTACTTTCAGCGGAGTTTAGACGCCATTTGCATTTAGACGCCATTTGCAGTGGGTCAGAGAGTCTAAAGGACACACACAGAGGCCATCTTTGTGAGGGAAACGTGAACGTAGAATATTTGAATGAGATAAATAGTAGTTGGGCTGGATTGAAAGATAGTCTTGATGTTGCTGTGTCGTGAAAAGTAATCGTTTATGAAAACAAGTTGTGTTGGAGAGATTGTTTTGGAGCAGGCTACAAACACGCGGTGATTTTTCAGGGGAGACGGGTTGTAGCCCCCCTCTTCTTGCCTCTGCAAACAGGCACTCCTTTGGAAAGCATTCCTTTGGAAAGGAACCTGACTGATTAATTACATTCCTTATTTCTTACGGATCATTTCACATAGGTTGTGTAGTAATTTGGAGAGAGAGATATAGTGAATTGATCTCGGGGTGTTTTAAATAGTTTAGAGTTACGGTTAAAACATTCATAGCCTTGGCTAAGAGTTGGCGCATGCGCAATCGATGCGCGTTAGCCGGAGCACAGCTCCATCTGCTGGTCGAAATACGACAATACATTTTAAAACACTAAATCCTCAGGGAGATACAGCTGAGGTCGATGAAACAGTCCGATACATTAATAAATAGATGGTTATAAATGATTGTAATGTATTACAATTAATTTAATTAATTTAATTAATTACAAATTGATTGAATTAATTGTTCAGATCATTCATTTTCTGTTTCCCAAAACAATTGATTGATTCCATAAGTTTTAAATCAATGTATATGATGATATAGTGAATAATTCTAACTAATCATTCATTCCTTTCACTTAACAATTCGATTCCCTTACAGATTGTAATGAATAATTAATCATTTTATTCCTTCCAAATGACAAGTCGATTTCTTTAAGTGTGTAATTAATAATTAATCATTCATTCTTTTCCAAATAACAAGTCGATTTCTCTACAGGTTGTGATTAATATTTGTAATTTACATCTTTTATTTTAGTTAGGTCATTTCCACAGGTTTTGATTAAGAATAGCGGAATAGTTTGTATTGATAATTAAGCAGTAAAAGGGTTTTTGTGGGTCAGTGAATACTTAGGTGGGACCAGCTTTTGTGATTTAATAATTGTGTTGACCAGAACTGTAATTAGTATTGAATGAGTAATTAAGATACATTCATAAACAATTAGGAAACACATTTAAGTATAAAGTACTTACACAGAGATTAGATTTAAGTTAATACTGCACTGACATACACAAGAGGCAAGTCTGTTATTCTGGAGTTGCAGGGTTTTTGTGGGGATGGTTAATACAGTTATATTGGACTAGCATTTGTTTAGCAAACAAGACAAAATAAGGTGGGTTGTAAGAAGCGTACACCTTATCTAATATAGAATATTGTCAGCATATTGAGCCAAGTAGAATGGGGTCGAATTCCACGAAGCTGTTAAAAGATATTAGTGAACATCGTGGAATGTTGGCTACGTTATCCCCTATGGCTGTAGTGGAAAAAATGAATCCTCTTGTTAGGGAAATTAGCAAAATGTCTACGAAATGGAATAGCCGTTGGGCATACATTGAACAGCCGTGGCCGAAAGAGGGCAGCATTAATTTACAATTAATTGCAACATTGGAGATACTTATCAATGGGCACAAAGCACATCAAAGAGGAAAGATTAGATCAGAGAAACGCAAGTTAGAGTTAGCTATTTTAGATCTATTTAAGGTAGAGGGACAGAAAATAGCTCAGTGTCCTGCCCCCAGTCCCCCTACATATGCTAAGGCACTGGAGGATCATTCCCAGAAGAAGAAGAAGGAGCCAAGGGGAAAAGGGGACGACAGGAGTGACGAGGAAGATGACAGCGAAGATGGCAGTGCAGACTCAAGTGATGACGACAATGCAGATGGAGGCTACAACGCGCAGGGCAGGAAGATGATAGCCACAGCCGAAAGGAAAGGTGGGAGAAGACGCCCGGAGAAAGAGGGAGATTGTCACCGAATGTCATCAAATACATTAAAGAACTGTCCAGTGCTGATTCGGGGTAACAAGATGGAATATCATCCGTGGCATCATACAGATTTGTCTGAAGTGATCGAGAAACTCCCAGTTCTTCAAGAGGGAGGACATTCTTGGACGGCGCAAGTCGACGTGATACTGATAGGAACGCAGGCCGCGATGGGAGACCTGAAAAGACTCTTAGCTTTTATTGCAGGATTGGATACAATGCAGGAAATATTGATGAAGGCAGGACTTCATAGATATATCAATACATCAGTTTATGATCCAGAGCTTTTCGCAGCAAACAGAGGCAAACTGTGGAAAGCAATCAGGGAGATCTACCCTACTCACATTCACCCAGACAATATCATTGTGAAGCCACTGGGGGGGGATGAGAATCCCAGGGGTTATATTGCCCGTGTGTACTCTCAATGGAGAAGTGTGACAGGGAAAGACGCTGAAGATAACCCCTTAGAAAAATCCATAATCAGGGAAAAAATACAAGAAGGGCTTCCTACCCCAGTTAAGGATAAGCTAGCAGAAGTGGTGGGGCTACGACACATGAACAAAGCTGTTTATATAGACCACGTAGCTCATCACGTGGAGTTATATCGAAAGAACATTCAGATACAGAAGGCACGAGACGAAGAATCCCTCAGAATATTGACTCATTTGCAATTGACTGAAAGCGAGAGGAACATAGAGGGAGTGCAGGCTTTAGCCCCACAGCAACAGCCACCTGGAGTGCAGACTGCTACTTACCAGTCCTACTCACAGGGGCCACAAGGGGGGTATCCTGCTACTTACCAGTCCTACCCACAGGGGCCACAAGGGGGGTATCCATACCCACAAGGGCCACCAGGGGTGCAAGCGGTTCCATGCCAGATGTACACACAGCCTGGCCAAGGACCACCACCAGGGGGATGGACAGCAGCAGGGAAGGAGGTGCTAGAACTATGCCAATGCGACCAGAATGGACATCTAGCCTGTGCCTGCTGCAACAGGCCCCAGGGGGGCGCAGGGGGGAGCCAAGGAGGAGGATATTGGCCCCCTACTACACCTGCTCCAGGAGTGATGAACCCTTACGGAGGCCCAGCAGCTGGCCTATAGGGGTGCCCGGAAGATCCGAGTGGGAGGTGCCAGCTGGTGGTGACACAGAAGCCTGAAGGCGCCACGCACCTCCCTATGTCTAGAGAATATGTGAAGACAATCGGATTTGAGGGAATTAAACAGCTGATTCCTACAACTGAGCTTGTAGACTTAGAGTACAAGGGACAGAGAGCAACTCTGTCAACACTTGTGTCAGAACACACGCCAACAGGGCTGCTAGGGAGAGATGCTCTATGCCAATTGAACTGTACAGTAAAATGCACACCTGACGACTGTCAGGTGACGGTGCCATCCGGTGTTCAGATTCCATCGACAGCCAGAGTGATTAAGCATAGAACAGACCTACAAGCTTTGCCTTTAAAGGGAGCTGATATAGAATATTGGGTTGATGGGTCTTGTTACGGGGTAGGAGAAACGTTGTGCGCTGGGTATTCCTTAGTTAAAGCACAGAATTCAAAGTTTATTGTAGAACAGGCTGAGGCAGTTCCTCAGCCTTGCTCGGCTCAGTTGGCTGAATTGATTGCCCTCACAGAAGCATGCAACTTGGGAACCGGACGGAGAGTGACAGTGTACACCGACTCTGCCTATGCACATAATGTTTGTCATTTTAATGGAGCTGTATGGAGGGGGCGGGGTTTTAAGAGAACTGATGGTACGCCTATACAGCATCACGCACAGATCATGAAGCTGTTACAAGCCATGATGAAGCCAAAGGAATTAGCTATAGTGAAGTGTGCCACACACAGGTCTGACTCATCACATGTCACACAAGGTAACAGGGCTGCAGAGGATGCAGCCAAAGCCATTACAGGAGCAGACAAGGCAGGTAAAGGTCTTCTGGTCACACATGAAAAGCAATTACAGGGCATGGTCACACTTGAGGATTTATTGATGTTACAGAGTAGAGTAACTACGTTAGACAAGAGCGTTTGGCTAGCAAGGGGGGCAAGTCAGGATGACACAGGTCTATGGAGGAATCATGAGGGGTTGGTTGTAGCACCCTCAGATTTATTAGGCATGTTAATACAGGAAGCTCATGGATTAGCACATGTGGCTAGGGGGGAGGTAAGACGCAAGATTACCAAGAAATATGGGTTTTGGAGTCCATATTTGATGGAACAGATTGACCATGCTTTAGGTCAATGTGGGGTCTGTTGGAGAAACAACATCAGAGTGGGTACACCAGTGGTGTTTGGGCATATCCCTACCCCAATAGGGCCACGGGTGGTGGACAGGGGGGTGGATGTACAGAGTAGGCAGGATGTTGTGCCAACAGGTGCCGAGGTCCCCAGAGAACCTGAGAAGGAGGAGCTACGAGGAGATGCTGTGGTGTTGCCAGAGCCAGTGGCAATGCCAGTGTTACAGCCAGTGACATTACCGACAGTGCCTGAAACCGAGGGGACAGTGGAAAGCTGTCCAGATGCCAATGAACCAGAAACCAACGAAGCAGAGAGTGTTGACAGTCTGGAGGTCCAGCCTGGGGGTGTCCAAAGCCTGGACACCTGTGCTACTGGGGATGCTGGCGAGTGCCTGCACCATGCTTCAGATGATGCTGAGGGCGACTCCCCAGACCTTGATCAGCGTGGGAGGGGACCAGGCGGCTGCCTTAACCTCAATGACACTGACGGACGACGACCAGTTAGGAAAAGATTAAAGACTATGAATAGGGTAGTGAAGCAGCAGATCAAAGGGAACGACGGGAATGGACAGCAGATGATAGCATGGCTGGAAACGGTCTTAGGGGCATGGGAAACTTATTTTGCCAAGATAGGAGCACCTATTATAGCAGACATGATTTTTGACTTTCTTAGAAGGCAGGGCCTCATTGACTGTTTTTGGAAAATCAGTCACTCAGTCCACGTTAATGAACTTTTCAGAAGACTAGTCCTCACCTGAGGTGAAGATCTATGCATTAATGCATTCCCTTTGTCCTATGCTTACTGTTGGAGACTTATGTGTTATGATAACTGAATGTCATTATTTGTGTATTGTTTGTTTATTTCTATATCGTATGGGATTGATGTCAGTTGAGAAGTGATGTAGTGGTTATGCAAAGATAGGAAAGAGGTTCTGTTCCTAGCGCAACGAAAATGGAAAGCTCCTGACTATGGAAGTGTTATCAATCTGAGACAGCGGTAAAGGCTGTTCTCCAACTGGGTACAAGTGCTAGTAACCTCTGACCCCGACGCTTCAAGGACAAAGAAAACATCGGTCGTTGGAAGTTTCTGTATTGATTTGTGCATGATAAACTGTGTTTAGTTTAATTGTGATTGTTATTTTCAAAATTCTTTTTATTATTGGTTGTTTTCTATTTTTTGTTTATGATATCTTTGGTTCCTAATACTGGTCCTGGGTTGGTCTGTGTTATTGTGCTTCTTGTGTTGTGTGTTGGTGTAGTTTTTCTGTCTGTTGTTGTTTATTTTTTAATTTTTAATTTTATTTGAAAAAAAAAAAAAAAAGAAAAGAAAATATTTTTTTTTTGGGATGTTTTGTGGGGTTTTGTGTTTTTGTTTTTGTTTTATGGTAGTTTAGTTTCGGAACACCCTCTGGGTGGTCCGAGGGGGGATGTGTAGTATATTTCTGTAGTATGTATGATCTATGTATGAATATGTGGTATGTTTTAGACACACACACATGCCAGGGCATGCAGGGACACAGATGACCAGCAGGGACCTTTGGGGGGTGGGCAAAGACACACACACACGCTGGCCCCTCCCCTCTGAAAGGGAAGGGGGAGAGACGGAGGCAGAGCGCTCTCTTCTCACCCAGGATCCACGGGGAACAGATGTAATGTATAAACCTGCCTGTAACTAATTAAATTATCTTAAACTAACTGTTCTTGGATTCATAATCAATAAGAATACACTACAATGCCTCCCTGCTTGGCACTCAGCATTAAGGGTTGGATTGGGGGGTAAGACCCTGCGACATACCAGCGTCATGTCAGGGGGGGTACTTGTACATCAAGCTGCCTCACGCTACGGAAACAGGAGATAGGCACCTGCCCTAAGGGAACCATCGGTTCTCAAGGCTACTTACTTAGGCTTAATCTGAGTCTGGTCCACAGATCTGTGCATGTATCAACTGCAGGTAGAACATTAAGTGGATAGTCAGTTAGTGGTTAGTTAGAGCACACACACACATCTGGAGCGAGGAGTTGAATGGGACTGGAGGACTACAGTGTGGTAGTTAGTTAGCCTGGGAGGTAGTTAGCCTGGGAGTTAGTTATCCTGGGAGGTAGTTCTCACATTCAGTGAGTTCTACAGTTCTACACTATATCCTTAAAAACAATTTGTGAGCTGGACTGGTGATTAGAAGGTCATGAGTTCAAATCCCACCTGGGAACACCACCACTAATGTACCTTTGAGTAAAGGCACTTAGTCCTAAATTACTCCAGAGAGACTGTCCCTGTAATCTCTAATTGTGAGTTGTGAGTCTCTAAGGCTGCGTTTACACCGCAGGTCGAAAGGACACAATTTAGATTTTTTTGCTCTCATGTGGCAGAGATCAGATATGTAACATGTAGGTGTAAGCAGTAAAAAAGCACATTGAATCTGAAACTCTCAGATCCGATTCAGGGCTCAATGTCATACGGGCCTCATGTGTCATTTCGACTGCGGCCTAAGCAGGCAGGTCGCATATAACACTCACTTGTGATTTGCACGTCGTTGAAAATACATTTGAGTTTCAAATGAGCCCGTCCTCCGATTTCTACCTCCACCAGCCTCCCCCCTGAAGTGGATGGTCCATCAGTACATAGCTTACTGCTATCCACCTCCTGAATACACCTCTAACTACTGTACCTATCACTATCATGTTGTACATCACTATTTGCACTTCTGGTTAGTAATGCTAAGGCATGCAATAACATAAAAATTGACTCTAATCTAATAATCTAATCTAATCTGATCAGTCATCCAGACCACACACACACACACACACACACACACACACACACACACACACACGCTGATCTAGACTAGTAAACAGTTGTTGTAAAGTAAACAGAGGTGTTTTGGTTAGCAGAGCGTGGAGTTAGCGGTGAGTAAGCACATTCTGGCCTGGAGGTCGTGACTCAGAGAGGCAGCAGGGAGGCAGGGCCGCACCAGGCCAGGCAGGTTAACACATGACCATGACTCTCATAGGTGTACATGTACCTCTCACACACACACACACACACACACACACACACACACACACACACACACCTGGCTGGCACGGGGAATGTTGACACTGCAGCTGCTGTTCTTGACCTAACGTCGGCATACTTTAAGCGTGTGTGTGTGTGTGTGTGTGTGTGTGTGAGAGAGAGAGAGAGAATGTGTGCGTGTGTGAGAGAGAGATGGAGTGTGTGTGTGAGTGTGCGTGAGAGGGAGTGTGTGTGTGTGTGTGTGTGTGTGTGTGAGAGAGAGATGGAGTGTGTGTGTGTGTGTGTGTGAGAGAGAGATGGAGTGTGTGTGTATGTGTGTGTGTGTGTGTGTGTGTGTGTGGGTGTGTGTGGGTGTGTCACCTCGCCACCACACTCAAACACTCCGCCTTGCATGGGGAATGTTGACACTACAGCTGTTGTTCTTGACCTAACATCGGCATACTTTAACCGTGTGTGTGTGTGTGTACAGTATGTGTGTAAGAGAGAGAAAAAGTGTGTGTGTGTATGTGTGAGAGAGAGTGTGTGTGTGTGAGAGAGAGAGTGAGTGTGTGTCTGTGTGTGTGTGTGTGTGAGAGAGAGAGAGAGTGTGTGTGTGTGTGTGTGAGAGAGAGAGTGTGTGTGTATGTTCGACTAACAGCACAGGATGTGTACCAGGGGAGGCTGGTGGAGGTGGAGATGGGAGGCTGGTGGAGGTGGAGATGGGAGGCTGGTGGAGGTGGAGATGGGAGAACGGCCTCTGATTTCTACCTCCACCAGCCTCTCCTGCATTGGAATTAGAGGTGTTTAGGTTTGACCTTTGAACTTCATGCAACAGTATCTGGTTCCCCGCTACCCAGCCACACTGCAAAGTCAAAATGTTCCTTTTCATCTGAAGTGATGAGTAAGTCCAGTAAAGATTTAAATTAGCAAGATTACCTTAATTTAGAGTTAGGTTAGGTAACAGCACGACCTCGAGTGTGATATTGCTTTTATACAACAGTTCTACAGCGCCATTTATTAGTTAACTGTAATAAGCAACAACAGATTATGATTTGTTTGTTTATTTAATCATTTATTTTGGCTCCGCCAAGAAAAAATAGTTCTGCAACTGAACTTCAACTGTACTGTTGCCTAGTAACCCGAACACAAACATCCGCAGGCTAGCTACTTTGTATTAACGGTCATTTACACCTGTGCGGTGGAGTGATACATAGTTAAAAGTCCCAGTGCTCTTATACTGTATATCGGCACTCATGGAATGCCTCTTGTCCAATCAAATGACTTGGTCGGAACTAACTGTTGTATAATTTACGATAGGGAACACAATGTTGAAAGTGTGATTCAGTCCAGGACGAGACTTAAGCCATGTCTGTGAAACCAGCCCTATGTGCGTCCTATAAGTAGCTCATAGAGCCATTATAAGGTATTACTTGCCATTTATTAGGTCTATATTCATTGTTTTCTTATTGTCATGTTATAAGTCATGTTAGATGTGATTTCCGCAACCCTCCAATCACAGTTAGAGGTGATTTCATCATCCTCTAATCACAGGCTCACATCCGGGGATTGAACCGGCACCTTGTAGTTCCTGGCTAGCCTCCCTAACCTCAAGGCCAACCATGGCTCCAATAACGTTGTTGTGTGTGTGAGTGAGTGTGTGTGTGTGTGTGTGTGTGTGTGTGTGTTGAGAGGCTGGATAGAAAGCAGACACTTACACACTAGCTTTGTTTTACTAGCCTAATAAGTGTTCCCATATCCAACATGTAACCCAAGGGAAGGAGTGAGGTTATGGTTATGGTTATGGTTTGGGGTTAGAGGTTAGCGGTTAGGGATTAAAGGAGAGAGCGAGTTACACTTCCTGTTCGGAAGCCTGGCCAAATATGAGCCAGTATCTGGACGGCTAGCCTTCTGAAAGCAAACACACTCACACACTCACACATACACATACACAGACACACACACACACACACACACACACACACACACACACACGCAGACACGCAGACACGCAGACACGCAGACACACAGACACAGACACAGACACAGACACAGACACAGACACACACACACAGTGTGTCTAGTATGTCCTTGAGTAAGGCACTCAGCCCTAAGTTACTCCAGGGAGACTGTCCCTGTAATGTCTGTAACTGTAAGTCGCTTTGGATAAAAGCGTCTGCTAAATGGTTAAATGTGGAAATGTGGACACAGACACACACAGACACAAACACACACAGACACAAACGCACAGACACACGCACACCCCTGACATTTGTACCAATTGTCTGTTCAGTTTCACGAAAAACAGACAAATACTTCAGGACAGCGAACACCACACACACACACACACACACACACACACACACACACACACACACACACACACACATAATTGCAGTAGTTCTAGACAATAGACACATCATCACAACAACACACCCCTTATCCGTGTTCCACATTGGAAATAATTGTGCAGAAAAATGCTTTGTCCTTTGTGTGTGGTGAGTTTGTGTGTTTGTGTGTGTGAGTGTGTGTGTGTTTGTTTGTGTTTTTTAAACATTCCAGCACCAACTGACAGTTGCTGAGGTAACCTGGTGTCAGTTGGAAACGCGAGGCACATGAAACCTGTTAAAGTATATTATATGATATTATATTATAGCTGTAGACTGCACTTATATAGCGCCTTATTCCAAAGCCCTTTACAACGCTTTACAATGCTTAACGCTTTACAACGGCCTCTCATTCACCCATTCACACACACATTCACACACCAACCTCTAACTGTGATTGGATGGTTGTGCAAGGCGCCGGCCCGCTCGTTGGGAGCAATTTGGGGTTCAGTGTCTTTTGTTCAGTGTTTGTCACCTGACAGAGACAGAGAGAGAGAGAGGGTGAGGGAGAGAGAGACAGAGAGAGAGACAGAGAGAGAGAAGAGAGAGGGGGGGAGAGGGAGGGAGGGAGAGAGAGAGGGAGGGAGAGAGAGAGAGGGTGAGACAGAGAGAGAGAGAGACAGAGAGAGAGAGAGAGAGAGAGGAGGGGCTATAACACACACTTTATTGATAGGTTAACCTATAGTGACTTCAGCCGTGGAGGCTGGTGGAGGTAGAAATCGGAGGACGGGCTCATTGTGATGAATGGAATGGAACGAATGACGAGAGGTATGAAACATGCGCATCCAATGTAGTCGAACACAAGCTCTCTCTCTCTCTCTCTCTCTCTGTCTGAGTCCCCAGGGCCACCCTATTCATGAAACAAAAGACACACAAGAACAAGTAAAAAAAAGAAAGAAAGAAAGAAAAAAAGCTAATGTGCCACATGACAGTAAGGTTAATGTCCTATACATCATCCCTCAGCAGCTCTGCCTCACATGTGTCGTCAATCACGGAGAACTTTTTGTTCTTCAAGCCCTCCAGATGTGTTTTCCCTTCCTCTATATGCTCTACTATAGATATATACAATACTATATATGTGTAGTGTCGTCCCGTCCCTCTGGAACGCCCTCCCCGACCACATCACAGACCAACGCAACTGCCAATATTTTTAAAAGGCCCTCAAAACCCACCTCTTCAAGCTTGCCTTCACCAGTTAACCCCCCTCTCCCCCTCCCCTTCCCATGTGTCCCCAGCACTACCTTAATCAGGCCCCTATACTTTTATTTCTTATTACTACTCGATCTTTTCAGTTTGTAAAGCGTCTTTGAGTGTCCAGAAAAGCGCTATATAAGTCTAATGTATTATTATTATTATTATTATTATTATTATTATAGATAGTATTATACACTAACCCTAACCTGTACACTACCCTTCTCCTTGACGTAGACAATAGGCCACTGCCCCTCATGGTCTTCTGGCTAAGTTGGTAGAGGAGCCATGGAGCGCGCAACGCTAAGGTACTGAGGTCGAATCCCGCTGGGACCATAATATACAAACTGTGTGTGCGGTCACTGTACTCGTGTGAGTCGCATGACAGCGTAGGTTACACGGTATACATGAGACACAAAGGATGGGTGGAGTCAGTACAGTATGGGCTGACGTCTGACGTTTGACATTCAGCAGACGCCTTTATCCAAAGCGACTTACAACAACAGCAAGTACATTTTGTCTGGAGTGAAGTAAGTGAATCATCTATACATCAGTCATCATAAGAAAAACAAACCTACGCTAGGACATAGGGGCCACTGGCAGTCACCGTGCTGGAAGGGAAGGAAGGATTACTTTTTCCCCTTCTTCATTTTAAGAAATATTTACAGTAGAGAGACTGTACAGGGGAGGGTCCTTCACATCTCTAATACAAACCGGCGGCCTGTTTCTCTGAAGATGTGTATCTCAAGTACTACTTAACTCTCTCTCTCTCTCCTGGCAACCCAGCTGCAAAGCCACAAGATATCACGGGACACGTAACAGTTGTAAAACCCACGTTTGCAGGTCAATCATCTTCTGTGAGGAGGAACGACAGTTTGATAAACGAAGAACGTTGTTGGTTTAAGAGGCGAGTCGCCTCTGTCTGGACTTTGAAAAGAGATAAAGCATCACTTCGGCTGCGAAGCTTTTGGGAAACTCACCCCCACCGAATCCTTTAAAGGAGAGTGGGAAACTCACCCCCCCCCCCCACAATCCTTTAAAGGGGAGTGCACATGTGCACACTTAGGAGAACAGGGGTAGATTATTGGGACACAGCCGCTGTTGATTAAAACATCAGACAAGGCTGGCAGGTGAGGTCAGATGACCTAGAGGACCAGATACAGGTGAGGTCAGGTGACCAGATAGAGGTGAGGTCAGGTGACTTAGAGAACCAGATACAGGTGAGGTCAGGTGACCAGATAGAGGTAAGGTCAGGTGACCTAGGCTAGAGAACCAGATACAGGTGAGGTCAGGTGTCTCCACGCACTGTTAGAGCTCTTTTGTCCAGGAGCGATTATAATACGAAGAAAGGGAAGAAAGAAAGAAAGGGAAGAAAGAAATAAAGGGAAGAGAGGGAAGAGAGTGAGGGGGAGGAGGAGGGAAACAGCACTGCTCCAGTTGACTCTCACTGGGCACTTTATTAGATATCACACCTTCTCGTTCATTCAGGTGGCGTAAGGCCCGGATCACACCGCACGTGTCAAACCTCAGCAGCTTTTTTATAGCTTCTTTTATACTCTATATATATATAGCACATTAGATACTGTACATAAACGACCTCACTGTACTTAGCTCATAACTCTATATAGCCTCTATCTATCACACTTTGCACTTTTGGTTGGATGCTAAACTGCATTTTGTTGTATTGTACTTGTACTCTGCGATGACAATAAAGTTGAATCTAATCTACAGTAATTGTGTGCTTTTCATTTTGGCGCCCATGTTAACTGGTTAGAGCAGCCATAGAGCCCATGTTAACAGGTTAGAGCAGCCATACAGCCCATGTTAACAGGTTAGAGCAGCCACACAGCCCATGTTAACAGGTTAGAGCAGCCACACAGCCCATGTTAACAGGTTAGAGCAGCCACACAGCCCATGTTAACAGGTTAGAGCAGCCATACAGCCCATGTTAACAGGTTAGAGCAGCCATAGAGCCCATGTTAACTGGTTAGAGCAGCCATAGAGCCCATGTTAACAGGTTAGAACAGCCAAACAGCCCATGTTAACAGGTTAGAGCAGCCACACAGCCCATGTTAACAGGTTAGAGCAGCCATACAGCCCATGTTAATAGGTTAGAGCAGCCATAGAGCCCATGTTAACAGGTTAGAGCAGCCATACAGCCCATGTTAACAGGTTAGAGCAACCATACAGCCCATGTTAACAGGTTAGAGCAGCCACACAGCCCATGTTAACAGGTTAGAACAGCCATACAGCGTCTCAAGTGTGTCTCTGGCTGGCTGCCGTGGCACACCATCTAGAGATTCGGACTCTGGTCTATTTTTTACAAGTGCCACACACGCAAAGGCAGAACTCAATGTACAAAGACAGAGACAGGGCTGGCAGTAGCAGCTCCGCAGTTAGAGACACAGAAGACACACAGCCAGTTAGAGACACAGAAGACACACAGCCAGTTAGAGACACAGAAGACACGCAGCCAGTTAGAGACACAGAAGACACGCAGCCAGTTAGAGACACAGGAGACACACAGCCAGTTAGAGACACAGAAGACACACAGCCAGTCAGAGACACAGGAGACACACAGCCAGTTAGAGACACAGGAGACACACAGTCAGTTAGAGACACAGGAGACACACAGCCAGTTAGAGACACAGGAGACACACAGCCAGTTAGAGACACAGAAGACACACAGCCAGTAAGAGACACAGGAGACACACAGGCAGTTAGAGACACAGGAGACACACAGCCAGTCAGAGACACAGAAGACACACAGCCAGTTAGAGACACAGGAGACACACAGCCAGTCAGAGACACAGGAGACACACAGCCAGTCAGAGACACAGGAGACACACAGCCAGTCAGAGACACAGAAGAGACACACAGCCAGTTAGAGACACAGAAGACACCCAGCCAGTTAGAGACACAGGAGACACACAGCCAGTTAGAGACACAGGAGACACGCTGCCAGTTAGAGACACAGGAGACACACAGCCAGTTAGAGACACAGGAGACACACAGCCAGTCAGAGACACAGAAGACACACAGCCAGTTAGAGACACAGAAGACACATAGCCAGTCAGAGACACAGAAGACACACAGCCAGTTAGAGACACAGAAGACACACAGCCAGTTAGAGACACAGAAGACACACAGCCAGTTAGAGACACAGAAGACACACAGCCAGTTAGAGACACAGAAGACACACAGCCAGTTAGAGACACAGAAGACACGCAGCCAGATAGAGACACAGAAGACACACAGCCAGTTAGAGACACAGGAGACACACAGGCAGTGTGTGAGAGCCGCAGCAGTTCACACAGGCGTCCAGTCTGACCCAGGCGTGGTGTGGGGAATGTTTTCTGGGCACACTTTGGGCCTGTTAATACCAATCATTCATCGCTTGAATGCCACAGCCTATTTGAGTATTGTGGCTGACCATGTGCATCTCTTCATTGCCACAATGTACCCATCTTCTAACGGCTACTTCCAGCATGATAACGCACCGTGTCACAAAGCAAAAGTCGTCTCAAACTGGTTTCATGAACATGACAATGAGTTCAGTGTTCTTCAGTGGCCTTCCCAGTCACCGGATCTGAATCCAAGCACCTTTGTATATGGGACGTGGCAGAACGGGAGATTCACAGCTTGAAAGTTTGCAATCAATGATGCAATCATGTCATCATGGACCAGAATCTCAAAGGAATGATTCCAACATCTTGTGGAATCAATACCACAATGAATTAAGGCTGTTTTGAGCACAAAGGGAGGCCCTGCCCAGTATCAGACTGGCCTTCATACCCAGTATCAGACTCGGCTTCCTACAGCACAGCGTGGGTCCTGAGTAGCACTGTTCCCTACTGCCTGAGCTCGAAGTTCCACCATATCTGATCTTGACTACAATTTTATCTTTTCGTATTTATGTGTTTTATTTTTTTTGTACAGTGTCTTTGAGTCTGAGAAAGTCACTTTTAAAGTAAATCTATTATTATTATTATTATTATGAGTAGTAGTATAGTGTTCCTAATAAAGAGTTGGGTGAGTGTATATTACCTACACGAACAGGTCACACTTGAAAATGAGCCCTTGGGGCTCAATGTGTTTTTTTACCTGTATAAATAAAGGTTAAATAAAAAAAAAAACCTATTATTATCTGTTTAAACCAGGTAAATCTGATCACTGGTAATTACCGATGGGCCTTTGAAGTGCGTACGTGCATGTGTACGTGTGTGTGTGCGAGCGAGCGAGTGTGTGCATAATGCATGTGTGTGTGTGTCTGCTGGGCACGGCTCATTTCCGTCAGAGACTCAGGGCTCTCGGTTTTCCGAGACAGGACAGGTGTCCTCAAAGCCCTGCCGCTCCGCTGTGTGTGTGTGTGTGCGCTGCTGCGGAGTGTGTCAGACGACCCCCAGCGCAGACAGATTCTGGCACACACGCACACACACCTTCTCCTGTTCCATGCAGGCCGCATTCCCACCTGTGGACCAGGCCGGGTCGCAACTCGGAGAGAAGAGACCCACTACACACACACACACACCACTACACACACACAGAAACACCACTACACACACACAGAAACACCACTACACACACACAGACCCACGACTACACACACACACACACGACTACACACAGAAACACCACTACACACACACACGACTACACACAGAAACACTACTACACACACACGCGACTACATACAGAAAGCTACAGAGTCGTACGGACAGCTGAGCGGATCGGCTGCCCCCTATCACAGACCTCCATAGCTCCAGATCATTGAAGAGAGCACGCAAGATTGTGTCTGACCCCTCACATCACATCCAGCTCACAGCTTGTTTGAATGACTCCCTTCTGGACAGAGGTAGAGGGCCACCAGGACAAAAACATCACAACACTTGAACAGTTTCTTCCCCAAAGCCACGGCCCTCCTCAATAACTCCTGATCATTGCACCTTGCACTTTACATGTTTTTGCCACTAAGTTGTACAGTATATTTATTCATTCACATTGGTACTGTATATTGTGTGTCTTGAGTATTGTTGTGTTGTCGTCTTGTTGTTGTATGTACTGTAGCTTGTTCAGCATACAGAATACCAAGTCATGTTCCTAGTGCGCTGCACATGGCCAATAAAGATGAATTGAATTGAATTGAATTGAATTGAAACACGACTTCACACAGAAACACACTCTTGGACAAGGTCTGGCAGCCAAAACAACACATCAACATCCTCTTTAATACATCCCCTCCCTCCCTCCCTCCATCCTTCCATCCCTCCATCCCTCCATCCCTCCATCCTTCCATCCCTCCATCCCTCCATCCTTCCATCCCTCCCTCCCTTCCTCCATCCTTCCATCCCTCCCTCCCTTCCTCAATCCCTCCCTCCCTTCCTCCATCCTTCCATCCCTCCCTCCCTCCATCCTTACTCCCCGTACAACACACACACATGGCTTCCAGACAAGAACAATTAATTACAGAGTACATTCTTTATAAAGCAACACAATAAGGCAGGCTATGTGTGTGTCCAGCCTGAATGGACTTTGTCAACGTCAATGGGGGAAAAAATAAACATCGTTTTGGCGCCCAATGTCGTGTCCAATGGCTGTGAACGAAAATAAATAGTACACATTTTTTTTCCACTATAACGTTATCACGTTAATGTTATGTAGAACAAAGGAGGTAGTCGGCGCATATCGAATGATAACGTCATAACTGTGTGGTTAGTTATATACATGTCAGTCCAGGTAACTGCGTGGTTAGAGGGTTCGACGTTAACGGTTGCCCGGGGCAAGTAAAACATTCTGCGGGTTTGTTTGTGAGACAGCGACAACGCCGATCTGTGTATCGGTGAGCAGGAAGAACAACGGACGGCGCAGGCACCAGACCAGACTAGATGATCGTGGAGTGAAGATATTATTAAAGCGTATGTGCTGATCGACAGACAGGTGGACAGGCGCAAACAGACAGGTGGACAGGCAGGTGGACAGACAGGTGGACAGGCGCAGACAGACAGGTGGACAGGCAGGTGGACAGACAGGTGGACAGGCGCAGACAGACAGGTGGACAGGCAGGTGGACAGACAGGTGGACAGGCGCAGACAGACAGGTGGACAGGCGCAGACAGACAGGTGGACAGGCGCAGACAGACAGGTGGACAGGCGCAGACAGACAGGTGGACAGGCGCAGACAGACAGGTGGACAGACGAGTACGCTTTAATAACATCTTCACTCTCACTCCAGCAGCATCGTCGTTGTCGCGTAAACAAACCCGGCTAATCTTTTACTTGCACCGGGCAATCAGACAACCGTTAACGTGGAACCCTGGGTTAGTTATATACATGTTATTCCAGGTAATCAAAGTCTTCAGGGATGCCGAAGGCCTTGTCCAGACGGCTGTCCTCGAAGCTGAACTTCTTCTTGGCCCAAGACTTGATGGCAAACACGTTGTCTGAGGAGAGAGAGATGGAACTAATCACCACATAGTCTCACATCTAACACTTTAATACTCACATACTTACATTTCATTTACATTTCATAAAACATCTGGTGTTGTTTCCTGGGTGACACTGCTTGTGTGTGTGTGGTTAGGTAAGGGTTAAGGGTAGGTAAGGGTTAGGGTTATGGTTAGGTAAGGGTTATGGTTATGGTTAGGTAAGGGTTATGGTTAAGGTTAGGTAAGGGTTATGGTTAAGGTTAGGTAAGGGTTAAGGTTAAGGGTAGGTAAGGGTTAGGGTTATGGTTAGGTAAGGGTTATGGTTATGGTTAGGTAAGGGTTAGGGTTAAGGTTAGGTGAGGGTTATGGTTAAGGTTAGGTAAGGGTTAAGGTTAGGTAAGGGTTATGGTTAGGTAAGGGTTATGGTTAAGGTTAGGTAAGGGTTATGGTTATGGTTAGGTAAGGGTTAAGGTTAAGAATAGGTTGAGTGTTAGGTTAAAGATAGGTAAGGGTTATGGTTAAAGTTAGGTTAGTGTTAAGGTTGAGTGTTAGGTTAAGGGTAGGGTCCACTCCAGAGATCCCACTTAACATCTCCCCCCCCCCTCCTCTGTCTAAACACATGAGCAGAACATCAGACAGGAAGTGAAGAGGCTCAGCTGCCTAAACAGAGAATTAGAGAGTTAGCAGCGTCCTCACATGAGGACAAGCTTCTAAACAAACTGAGTTTGACTCACAACAACCCAGAAATAGATCAGAGCAGCATGAGACGTGTGTGTATGTGTGTGTGTGTGTGTGTGCGGTTGTGTGCGTGCGAGTGTGTGTGTGTGTGTGTGTGTGTGTGTGTGCGTATGTGTGCGTGCGAGTGTGTGTGTGTGTGAGTGCATGTGTGTGCGTGCGAGCGTGTGTGTGTGTGTGAGTGTGTTTGTGTGTGAGTCACCATCTCATATCATTTACAGCATCAAACAAACACATGACAAATCTCCCCCCCAAAAATCCAACAACATGAATCTACAGACGCCTCACACACACACATACACACACACACACACACACACACACACACACTGAGATCAAACAACATGAATCTACAGACGCCTCACACACTGAGATCAAACAACATGAACCTACAGACGCCTCACACACTGAGATCAAACAACATGAACCTACAGACGCCTCACACACTGAGATCAAACAACATGAATCTACAGACGCCTCACACACTGAGATCAAACAACATGAATCTACAGACGCCTCACACACTGAGATCAAACAACATGAATCTACAGACGCCTCACACACTGAGATCAAACAACATGAACCTACAGACGCCTCACACACTGAGATCAAACAACATGAATCTACAGACGCCTCACACACTGCGATCAAACAACATGAATCTACAGACGCCTCACACACTGAGATCAAACAACATGAATCTACAGACGCCTCACACACTGAGATCAAACAACATGAATCTACAGACGCCTCACACACTGAGATCAAACAACATGAATCTACAGACGCCTCACACACTGAGATCAAACAACATGAATCTACAGACGCCTCACACACTGAGATCAAACAACAAACAAACTTAAGACAAAAAACGAACACAACATATTTTGAAAATGGCAGTTTAGATAGCGAGATGTTGTTGAAATATTTGCATATTGGACTTCCGGTGGCGCGCGAACAGAGATGGCAGCCTGATAACAGAGCTCCGGTGTCAGCCTTAAATTACCCCTAATTCAAGATATTTTATGCACTCGAATTGATATATATCAACGTAATGATGGAGGGGGACAAATATAAGAGAAAGGGTACTGGGGTCCGAAAGCCATCTGAGAGAATAACTGAGAAAGACGGAGCAGCTAGCAACAGAGCTAACGTTACCCCGACGGAACAAGATGGAGGCTTGAGAGAGAATGAAACGCTGGACTCGATTCGTAAAGTGGTGAGCGAAGTCGTGAATGCGGGTATGACAACTTGGCAAGCTGAATTGAAAAAGGACTTTTCCGAATTCCTCACGGATTTCCGAGAGGACATTAAGAAACAAATGGATGAACTCACGACAGGAGTGAACCAGCAAATCCAAGACGTGATAGGCCGAGTGGAGGGGGCGGAGGAGCGCGTGGGGCAGATGGAGGACGGTGTGGCTGAAATGGAGCGGTGGGACATTGGTGTCAAGGATGCCCTCACCCAGTTACTTGGTAATCAGCGGGCGTTGCAAGATAAAGTGTCTGACTTGGAAGGGAGGTCTAGACGCAACAACATCAGGATCTACGGCATCCCAGAGGACTCGGAGGGTACCTCCGTAGCAGCGTTTGTTGAAAAACTGATAAAGTCAGAATTGGGAGGTGATCTTGACTGTGACCTGGGGATAGAGCGTGCCCACCGTGCCTTGGCGCCCAGACCACCCGGAGGAGCTCCACCGCGATCCATGGTCATCAAGTTCCTCCAGTTTACAGTGAAAGAAAAGGTCCTCTATACCGCCTGGAAAAAGCAACCCACTTACCAAAACAAACGTGTTTTTTTCGACCATGATTATGCGACGGACGTGCAGAACAAAAGGAAGGAATATATACCCATCAAGAAGGCGCTTAAGGAGAGGGGAATACGCTTCCAGACCCCGCTGGCTAGAATGCGTGTCTTTTTTGATACAGGCACCGTCATGTATAACAGCGCGACACAAGCAGCAGAGGACCTGCGGAGACGGGGATTCATCTTGGACGGAGCTGTTCGCGGGACCAAGGACAAGGGCATAACGGAGGAAACGCTGACTCGACTTCTACCGTGGGAAACAACCGAGCCCCGGAGGGGTGGAGCCCAGAACCAACATCAGCAGCAAGTCCGGGAGAGATTGAAGCAGTTTCGTCGGGGCGATGTGGATTCTACAGCAGATAATGAGTGAGTGATTCACTTCAGCCCAGAGACTCTTATTATTATTTTTTCAAGATGTTAACATAGGCTGACACCGACAGTTCATAGACAGTCACTAGACTCTTTTTTTTCCTTCAGCCTATTCGGTCATTGACCAAGAGCCACATCTTTTTTATTTTTTATTTTTGCAACAGAGGGGCCCCACTTAGTGGCCAGCACCCCTCATTACCAAAGGTGATATGTCACCTTTTCCTTCGGAAGTCCAGTTCAGTGTTCAGTACTATTTTTGTGTATTTCATTGTTCATTGTTCATTTTTCAGTACTATGTTTGTGTATTTCATTTACAACTGTTTACTGTAGCGACTGGGAAGCTTTTCAGGTACATGATGGAAATATCACATGTTATAACCTAAATGCAAGATATAAGAATAGTTTCTTTTAACGTTAATGGTTTACTTAACCCGATAAAAAGAAGGAAGATCCTAACAAAATTAAAGAAAGATAGAATACAAATAGCATACCTACAGGAATCCCACCTTACCAATACAGAGCATGCCAAATTGAATAAACTGGGTTTTAAATATGTATATTCATCCTCATACGAACCAGGTCATAGGAGGGGTGTAGCCATACTGTTATCAAATACAGTGACCTATGAACACATATCAGAGTTTAAAGATAAAGATGGTAGGTTTATAATGATAATAGGGAAAATAGAGGGAACCCTAGTGAGTTTACTGAATGTATATGCTCCTCCTGGTAGTGACTGGACGTTTTATAGACAGATATTTGACTTAATGGCCACAAAATCTCAGGGAATCTTAATCTGTGGGGGGGACTTTAATGTTCGTTTAAACCCAAGATTGGATGCATCTAGCGGTAATCCAGAGTCAAAACCTATAAGTAGGAAGATAAAAGCATTAATGAAGGAAATGGGAATCATAGATGTTTGGAGAGAATTGTATCCATCCAGCCGGGACTACACCCACTACTCCTCCCCCCATGCCGTATACTCAAGGATAGATTATTTTTTAATTTACAATAGAGACCTACATAGAATAAGTCAATGTGACATAGGACCGATTGCCCTCTCTGATCATAGCCCTATTTACATGTCTGTGTGTCTCAATAGAAAGCCAAGGTCTACAATATGGAGGCTGAATTCAAGTATCCTGAATAACCCAGAGACAAGGGAGGCCATGAAGACTGAAATTAGAACATATCTTGAAATAAACGATAACGGGGAAGTGGCTCCGAATATGCTCTGGGATGCACTTAAAGCAGTAATGAGGGGTAACATCATCGCCACTACTTCACTTATAAAAAAACTTAGAGGACAAAGACTGCATGACCTGGAAATTAAATTAAAACATCTACAAAGACAACACAGTAACAATTTGGATAACAGGGTAAAACAAGAAATGAAAGACATAAGGAACGAGATAAATGAAATAGGCAATCAGGACATACAAAAAAAACTATTATTTACAAAACAAAGATACTATGAAGTAGGTGGGAAATCATTGAAACTCTTATCATATAGACTAAGAAAACAACAAGCAGATAATGCAATCTATAAAATAAGGAACCCCGAATCCGGAGCGATAGAATGTAAGCTAGACAAAATTCAACAGAGTTTCGAAAAGTTCTATAAAACACTATATTCCCAACCACAAGTGGACAACAACCTACAGATTGAGTCATTCCTAGCCTCTCTTGATTTACCCTCTGTCACTAATGAACAAAATAAAGACTTGGTAGCCGAAATAACAATAGAGGAATTACAATCAGCAATTTCGAGATTGAAGGCAAACAAATCCCCGGGTTCAGATGGTTTCACTGCTGAATGGTACAGATCATTTAGAGAACAATTAGCTCCAACATTACTGAAGGCATTTAATTGGGTACTACAGAAAAGGGAAATTCCACCCTCGTGGAGGGAAGCAATAATTTCAGTCATACCGAAGGAAGGGAAAGACAAACTAGATTGTAATAGCTATCGCCCTATCAGTGTTCTCCAGCTCGATTATCGACTGTTTACATCAATACTATCCAGAAGAATAGATAGGATTCTACCTAAACTCATTCATTTAGATCAGACAGGATTCATTAGACAACGGCAAACACAAGACAACATTAGAAGGTCATTGCACATTATCAGACATATCACACAACACGGAATAGAGGCAGCTCTTGTAAGTTTGGACGCTGAGAAAGCTTTCGATTCAGTTAGTTGGACCTTTTTATACAAGGTACTATCGAGATTCGGCTTTCATGAGTCTATTATTACAACTTTCCAAGCATTATATGATAGCCCATCCGCAAGGATCAAAATTAATGGTGCCCTATCGGGATCCTTCACTCTGGAACGTGGAACCAGGCAGGGATGTCCCGCTTCCCCACTCCTATTCAGCCTTTTTATTGAGCCTTTGAGCCAATGGATAAGGCAAAATGTTGAAATTAAGGGAATAGACATGGCAGCTGGTGAGCATAAACTTGGTCTTTTTGCGGATGACGTCCTGGTATATCTAACACAGCCCACACAGACAATCCCAAAATTGATGGGTTTATTAAAGGAATATGGGACACTTTCAGGTTACAAACTAAATATTCAGAAGACCCAGGTACTAACACTTAACTATGACCCACCCAACGATATTAGAGGGAAATATAACCTGAAATGGGATGCAGATTCAATCAAATACCTAGGTGTTAACCTGCCAAAAGATGTCTCAAAATTATCTGATCTTAATTATGGCCCTTTGAATGTAAAACTAAAATCAGATGTACTACGGTGGAGTCTCATTCCCTTCTTGAGTTTGAGCTCTAGGGTGGAGTCTGTTAAGATGAACATCCTACCAAGGTTACTGTATTTATTCCAGACTCTTCCAGTGGAGATACCTGCTAAGCAATTTATAGAATGGGACAAATTAATATCTAGATATTTATGGCAAGGGAAAAAACCCAGAATCAGATACAAAACTCTACAGTTAAGAAAAGAAAACGGGGGATTTGGCCTTCCTTGTTTACGAGAATACTATTGCGCAGCTCAATTAAGGCCTGTAGTGTGTTGGTGTACTCCATCATACTCTGCAAGATGGAAGGAAATTGAGAGTGCAATGACAGAAGGGGTTCAAATAGCAGCGATAGTTGCAGATAGTGAATTAATAAACAACATGACAAATAAAAATAATCCCTGGATTAACGTGGCTTTGAAGATTTGGCAGGAGACAGTAAAACTGTGTGGTATAAAGGACTCACTTAAAATGCTAAGATGGTGTGCATATGACACAGACTTCCCTCCAAACAAAACAGATGCTAGATTTAAAGTCTGGGTTGGAAAAGGCCTTTCGAACTATTTAACTTTTGTCCACAAGGGGGCATTCCATAGCTTTGAATCGCTACAGAGAAAACATGGTTTGGAACAAAATGATTTCTATAGGTATCTCCAGGTCCGACACCATTTCAATCAGAATTTAGGGGGAGTATCAGAAGAGGGGGTAACAGGAATTATGGAAGTATTTACATCAGCAAGCAAATCATTGATATGCAACAAGGTGGTATCTAGACTATACAATGGCTTCCGCCAGATCAATCTCAAAACAGTCAATACAATATATATTAAAGAGAAATGGGAGAAAGAGGGTAATTTTACTATTTCTGGGGAGGATTGGGACAGATTATGTAAACTACAATGGGAAACGACATGCTCAAATACGTGGCGAGAATTTAGTTGGAAAAACCTTACAAGGTTTTTTATCACCCCCCTACAAAAACGACATCAGGGGACGGGTGTAGCGTGTTGGAGATCCTGTGGACTGAATGAAGCCAATCACTACCATGTATTCTGGGAATGCCCAAATCTAGTCCCATTTTGGCGGGAGATACACAATAATCTGGAAGCTATTTTTGAAATTAACATCCCCTTCAAATGTGACACCTTATACCTGGGAAACATCTCATTCGAAAATTGGGACAATAACGACAGAAAATTGATATTGATACTTCTGGTAGCAAGTAAAAAGGCTATCACAAGAAAATGGTTAAAGCCAGACGTACCCACAGTGGATGAATGGATAGATATAATTCATGATATATATGTAATGGAAAAGATGTCATACTCCCTTAGAATTCAGGTAGAAAAATTCTATCGGATCTGGACGAAATGGACTGGATATGTTAAACCTGTAAGGTCAGATTTCTGTTGAATTGTTAAAAGAACATGAGAGGGTGATGTAATTGTGTTTATTTTCTTGAATCATTTTCTATTCTAATCTATCATATGTAAGATGAAAGCTCCCAAAGTTCACTCGCTATTGTTTTTCTTTTTTCTTTGTTTGTTTTTGTTTTCGTTTTGTCTTGTCTTTACTTTACTTAATATAAAAAAAGAAAAAAAGACTTTGGTCATAGGAACTGAGTTGATTGTGATATGTTGAATGTAATGACGATTGTTGTAACCAATGACCATTGACAATAAAAAGAAAATTTCAAAAAAAAAAGAAATATTTGCATATTTAGAGAGTGAAAAGTGACCACATGTACGTGTGTATGAAACACTGAAAGAGGAAAAAAATGTGTATTAAGTGTTGCTTCGAAG
>NC_137676.1:72066057-72068557 GCF_963989245.1 Nansenia antarctica
CCACGTGGTGCCACCGTGCGACACACACCCAGGCCTGATCAGCCTGTGGTGGGCCAACCTCGGCAGAGGGTGTCTTGTGATAACTGGCCGAAACACCCAATGAGGTCGGGGACCACAACTGAAGATGTGTCGTACTGGTGGTCATTGCCAAATTCCACTCCACCCAAGAGGACATCTCCAACTCCACTCAATTGTTGTGCTGAATATTTAGGGATTTTAACAACCAGTCCTATTAAGAATCCTGTCATCCCTCCTCTCTCTCTCCCCTATCCTTCCTGTCATCCCTCCTCTCTCTCACCCATCCTTCCTGTCAATCTCTACTGTCTCTACCCCAATAAAGCAGAAATGCCCTAAAAACATATTTAAAAAAACAACAACAATGATAGAACCTATCTAGCCCCTACATCAGTCCCTCTATGGTTGACCCCGTGCCTAGACCGCGAGCCTAGAGCAAACATACCAAATTCCAACAATTGACTGACAAGTTGATTGCATGGCAATAAATCAGTAAAAAAACAAAAAAGAAGAAAAAAAGAGAAAAACATCTGGTAACATACTAACTGTACTGTACTGTACTTAAAGGGACATTACACACATCGTTTTTTTAACCTCACGCAGTGTCTCCCTCACCATACACGTGTCATGTTCTTCAGTGAAACCTGTGATTTGATACACTCTGTCGTCAAAAACTACATATCGAATTAATAGATTTTCACTACTACTGCCCCAAACACTCTAACCACTGGATGGAAAACTCATTGTTGTTTCTAAAATGAACGGAATGAAAATAGGTTTTTCTCTCAATGACATCATCAGGGGTAATATCCTTAGTCTCATATCTCTTTTAATACAGAACGTAATAATTAAAGGTTTTCACATGTAAAACAGAGAACAGCTGACAGCTGTGTGTGTGTGTGTGTGTCTTGTAAATGTGTGTGTGTGTGTTGTTGTAAGTGTGTGTGTTGTAACATGTAAAACACTAGTATGGTAGGTGCTGGATATATTGAATGCGATGTTGAAAATGGGCAACGTTCCCCTTTACGTCTATTTTAAACTCATTCTCAATAACTTTATTCAACACCACAGTTATTTTTAAGAGCGGAGGACCTCCTGATAGCGTATCAGATAACAGCCGCCTAATGAACCCTCGTGTGCCCGGAGCATAGCTCTCTGGAGAGGTCAGGGGGCGCGTTCGAGAGAGCAACGTCACACAGCGCTAAAACAATGTTGTTACGTAATATTGTATGAAAATAATAGTGTTCGATTTTTATCTTTACCTGTTCTTTTTACTGTTTTCCCCTGCTTTTATATTCATTCTACGCTTGTATGTATATGTTTTTATATATGTTTTTATATTCACTTTATGTTCTTATTCCTGTTGTAAAGCACTTTGAGCTGCATTTCTTGTATGAAAGGTGCTATATAAATAAAGCCTTACTTTCTTTCTTACTTACTTACTTACTTAAACGTTACAATACGTTGCTTACAACAGGTCTGAGTGTCTGCTAGACCAGAACTAGAAGACGGCTCTATGGAGAGGTCTGGGGGGGCGTTCGAGAGAGAGCAACGTCACACAACGTTTACGCAGAAATACGTTGCTTACAAGAGTGTCTGCTAGACCAGAACTAGAAGACGGCTCTAAGGAGAGGTCATGGGGGGGGGGCGTTAAGGAGACTGCATGTGACGACATCCACATCAAGATACGTTGCGTAGAACAGGTGCGTACGTTCAAGAGAGAACATCGTTGTGGCCTGGGGTGGTCCGGTGGTCTAGCACATATGCCCATGTCGGCATGGGTTAGAATCCGGCCCATGCCCTGCTGACATGCCCTCTCTCTCTCTCTCCCTTCTTCTCCTTACTTTCCTGTCTGTCTTCCCTGTATCTGTCCAATAAAATGAAACATATGAGTGGGACTGTCTGCCACACTCAGAAAAGGTAACTTAACTCACATCGTCCTGTGATCTATACGTTCCATTTCTGTCTGGTTCGAACGCACTGCCCCTGGTCTCAACACACTCTACAGGCCGACTCACTCCACACCCTCATTCAGCCGGAGACTAAACATGGTGTCCTGTAACGCCCCCTGACAAGCACAAACACGCACACACTGACGCCTGCGCGCGCACAGACACACTCTCTGGGAACACAATGAATGGAATGGAAGGAACACTCCTTCTGGGGGTATATAATCTGTATATCTGGGGGTATATAATCTGTATATCTGGGGGTATATAATCTGTATATCTGGGGGTATATAATCTGTATATCTGGGGGTACATAATCTGTATATCTGGGGTGACATAATCTGTATATCTGGGGTATATAATCTGTATATTTGAGGGTATATAATCTGTATATTTGAGGGTATATAATCTGGACATCTGGGGTACATATATCTGGACTTGTGGGGGTACCTAATCCAGGAGATTTAATCTGGGGTTGTCTAGGGGTCTGGATCACTCTGTATCTGGGACCGAAACAGCTGCAGGGAGGAGGGGAG
>NC_137676.1:72076057-72081057 GCF_963989245.1 Nansenia antarctica
GTGTGTGTCGGTATTTGTATGTGTGTATCTGTATTTGTATGTGTGTGTCTGTATTTGTATGTGTGTATCTGTTTTCCTATGTGTGTGTGTGTGTGTGCGTGTGTGTGTGTGTGTGTGTGTGTGTGTGTAAAAAACAAAAGGTTAAATATAGGCCCCTCTGTCGGTGTGAGTCAACAGGTTGCCGGGGGTGACCGTGAACAAGCAGGGGCGTGTATGGGGGGTGTGGGTGTGTGTGTGGGGGGGTGTGGGTGTGTGTGTGGGGGGGTGGGGGCTCCTTCTAACTGCCGTTGAAGAACATGCCGGAACAAGCACAGAGATAACTCATAACTCTGGGGCTGTCTCTGAGGGAGGTCTTTACGGTGTCGAGCACGTAAGACAGGGGAGGCTGGTGGAGGTAGAAATCGGAGGACTGGCTCATTGTCACGGTATGAGGACTGGGGTCAAACACACAGACACACACCCAGTCCGTCGTTGGCGTCGGAAGCGGGGGTGGGGGTGGTGGGTCCACTTTAACAGGGGTCTGGTGGTCACCCCTCAGAAACACATGTTAACAGAGTAGATGTCATTTCCTGTGTTCTAGATGTCATTTCCTGTGTTCTACTGCCTTTTAACAGGCGGTTTAGTACTTTTATCTGGCTACACTACTAGCATGAGAACAACTACTTAAACATTTATGTTAGCAAACTTAGTTAGGGTCAGGGTCAGGGCTAGAGTCAGCCAGAGGGTCAGGGCTAGGGTGAGAGTCAGGGTCAGGGCTAGGGTCAGGGCTAGGGTCAGGGTCAGGGCTAGGGTCAGGGCTAGGGCTAGGGTCAGGGCTAGGGTCAGAGTCAGAGTCAGGATCAGGGCTAGGGTCAGGGTCAGGACTAGGGTCAGGGCTAGGGTCAGGGTCAGGACTAGGGTCAGAACTAGGGTCAGGGCTAGGGTCAGGGTCAGGGCTAGGGTCAGGGCTAGGGTCAGGGCCAGGGCTAGGGTCAGGACTAGGGTCAGGGCTAGGGTCAGGGTCAGGACTAGGGTCAGGGCTAGGGTCAGAGTCAGGGCTAGGGTCAGGGCTAGGGTCAAGGCTAGGGTCAGGGCTAGGGTCAGGGTCAGGGCTAGGGTCAGAGCTTGGGTCAGAGTCAGGGTCAGAGTCAGGGTCAGAGTCAGGGTCAGAGCTAGGGTCAGGGCTAGGGTCAGGGCTAGGGTCAGGGCTAGGGTCAGGATGCTGACCTGTGTCTCCGTGTCCTCCAGCTTGCGTGTGCGTGCGTGCAGCGCCTTGCTGGGGAAGGCCCAGTAGTAGTTGGAGGTGCCGACCCTCTCTGTGTCCACCATGCTGTCATCCACCAGGCTCTGCAACACGTCCTTCACTGACATGGGAGCTGGAGGGAGGAGGGGAGAGGAGGAAGGGAGGAGAGGGGGGGAGAGGGAGGAGGGGGGGAGAGGAGAGGAGAGGAGGGGGGGAGGAGGGGGGGAGAGGAGAGGGGGGGAAGGGAGGAGAGTGGGGGAGGAGAGGAGGAGGAGGGGAGATGAGGAGAGGAAGGGGAGAGTGGGGGAAGATGAGGGGAGGAGAAGAGAGTGGGGGAGAGAAGAGGAGAGGAGGGGAGGAGAAGAGAAGGGGAGAGGAGGAGAGAAGAAGATTAGAGGAGGAAGAGAAGAAGACGAGAGAAGAGGAGGAAGAGGAGAGGAGGAGGAGGATAAGAGGAGGAGGAGGAGAGGGAAGGAAAGGAGAGGATTACTGCTATGCAAACACCTCAGAGGAACTGAAACAGATATTTAGTCGTGACAGCAGCTTTGATCACCAACGACATTGTTGTTAAAAGGTCAAATTAAAAAGAAAAACCGTTATTATGTTGCTCAGTTAAGTCAGTGTTTTAGTGAGATAAA
Source organism: Nansenia antarctica (assembly GCF_963989245.1). Classification (NCBI taxonomy): domain Eukaryota; kingdom Metazoa; phylum Chordata; class Actinopteri; order Argentiniformes; family Microstomatidae; genus Nansenia; species Nansenia antarctica. The sequence goes on from NC_137676.1 coordinate 72,077,918, forward strand.
TAAAGGAGTTTGATCGTGAAACCCAGCGCCACCTTGTTCAAATATCCTGGGGAGTTTTCTGTGTGTGTGTGTGCGCGTGTATTTGTGTGACACCGGGTGTGTGTGTGTGTGTGTGTGTCTATTTGTGTGTGTGTGTGCGTGACTGAGTGTGTGTGTGTGTGTGTGTGTGTGTGTGTGCGTGTGACACTGTGTGTGTGTGTTTGTGTGTGCGTGTGCGTGTGTGTATATTTGTGTATGTGTGCTCCTCCAGTGCAGATACACCAGAGGAGGAGTGTGTTTAGGCCAAGGGAGGCTGGAGGAGGTAGAAATCAGAGGCCAGGCTCGTTGTAAAGAATGGAATAAGGAACGCCGGCGTTGGTAATGCACAGACACGTGTGGTTGATACCACTCCTTGTTTCTTTCCATGCATCACAATGAGCCTGTCCTCCGATGTCTACCTCCACCAGCCTCCCCTGGCTTAACCCATGTCTGGGATCCCTGCCCTTTAAGTAAGTAAGTAAGTAAAGTTTATTTCTATAGCACCTATCACAGACCAGCAGTCACAAAGTGCTTTACATATATAAAAATATATATAATTAAAAAGCAAAAGTAATAGCAGGTTAAAAGAAATAGGTAAACAAGTGAAAATAAAAACAAGAAACAAATAGTTCACATGGCTTCATTATAACTTATTTTGTTCTTGTTTCTTGTTCAACGGCTTCTAAATGTGTTTGACCTCGGATTACGGCCCAAGGGTTAGTAACATGTTGTCCTGTGTATAAATGAATGAACTCTAAGGGCATATATTGCTCATTGTGGGAGTGTTCATATGTTAATGAAGTGCACTAGGCGCCCCTGCTATTATGCGATCTGACTTTGCTCCTATCGCTAAGAAGTGGTTTGAAAAGTTCTTAAGTTTAGACTTCATGCACGTTTTGAAACACGAGCGCGCCTCCGCGGTTTGCGCATGCATGTGGGCACACATGAACACGCACGTGGCTCCACGGCAAGACGTCAATTACGGTCACAGTATAAATGCTTTATTTCAGAAGGGAGAGGCAGAGAAGCGCGCTGACCTCCTTCTCAGGACTTAATAGCCATAATAGCATAGCGCTAATGACTCAACGCAGCCGGTTCTTAAAGGGAATGGCACCTGGCACGCTGATTGGGTTGATTGAGAAGACGCCCAAAACACACCCATGACTAATTTCTTTGCTTAGCGCCGGGTTTTAGGTGCCCACTACCGCACGCATAATAGCAAAGTGGCCTTGACCACGCCTCCACGTCTTAAGTTTAGATCTACCGCCTCGTCTTATTGATGAAGTGCATAATAGGGCCCTAAGACTGATAACTGCACCAGTGATCTGATCCTTTGAAGCAAAGCTAACTGATGTAGCCGTTAAAATAATAATAATAATAATAATAATAATAATAATAATAATAATAATAATGTTTAACACTGATCTAGTCTGCCAGTCTGACCGCAGACAGCTGTGCTCAGTTCCTCCAGTTACTTTGTTTCCTCTCTCTCTCTCTCTCTCCCCCTCCCTCTCTCTCATTCCCCCTCCCTCTCTCTCTCTCTCTCTCACTCCCCCTCCCTCTCTCTCTCTCCCCCTCCCTCTCTCTCATTCCCCCTCCCTCTCTCTCTCTACTTCCCTCCCTCCCTCTCTCCAGAGTATGTTTATCACAAAGTTCCTTAAATGTCCCCTCCTCCATCTGTCTCTGCCCCTCCCTGCCTTCCTCCGTCCCCACATCCAATCCTCACTCTCTCCCCTCTCTTCTCTCTCTCTCCATCCCCTCTCTCTCCCCTCCCTCTCTCTCCCTCCCTCCATTGTTCATCCTCTCCCTCCAACTCTGTTTCTCCAATGTTTCTTCCCCGCTCTCTCTCTCCTCTCTCTCTCTGCCCTCTCTCTCTCTCTCTGCCCTCTCTCTCTCTCCTCTCTCTCTGCCCTCTCTCTCTCTCTCCTCTCTCTCTGCCCTCTCTCTGCCCTCTCTCTCTATCCTCTCTCTCTCTCTCTGCCCTCCCCCTCTCTCGCTATGCCCTAAGTGTGTATATCACATAGTTCCTTAAGTGTCCCCTCCCCCATACCCCCCCCCCCCCCCCTCCCCGACCCTTGTTCTCTCCCTCTCTCAGTCACTCCATCATACCAGGGCAGGGGGTGGTGGTGGGGGTGGGGGGGCTCACAACATGTGCTTCTAATAACAGTCGCAGCCAGATCAAATTTCCTCAAATTAACGTAACATCCCACTGTAAGAGAGGTCCCTTCTGGCCCCTGCACGAACACGAACACACACACACACGCACACGCACACGCACACGCACACACACACAGAGAGACAGAGACAGAGACAGACACACACTCACACACAGGTCCCTTTTCTGCATGACTCAGACAGACAGACAGACAGACAGACACAGACACAGACACACAGACACAGACACAGACACAGACACAGACACAGACAAAGACACACACACACACACACACACACACACACAGACACACACAGACACACACCGTATTGCTCTTGGCATCGCGGGTCAGCTCTGATCTCTGTAGACTAAACACTCTGGCCCTGCGGCCCGGCCTGCTGGACGTGGTTACCATAGCAACCCTCTGACTCTCACCGCGATTACCGTGACAACCGTCTGACGGGCGGTGTCAGCGTTCCGTCGTTGTGGTGGTGTGGCGTACAATCGGGACAGCTTGGCTGACCGACCAATGACCAATCAGGACGCTGCAGCGTGTTGTCGACAACAACGACCAATCGCGACGCAGCGTGTTGACACACAGACACACCGACCAATTAGGACTTAAGAGTGTTGACGCAGACCGACCGACCAATCATGGGAAAAAATTAATGATGCAGGAAGCAGCGAAGGCATCCTTGGAATGCCGGGGGCCTAAAACAGACATGAGACGACGTTCGTTAACCTCCTCGCTCCCCCAGAGACGCAACGCTCTGGGAACTACAGGAATGACCTTCTGAGGCTTATGGTGAGGTAGTTTATGGGGTGGCTGGCTGGCGGGCGGGCGGGTGGGAGGGGTGTGAGAGAGAGAGAGAAGGGGGGGGGGGGAGAGGGAGAGAGAGAGGGGGGGGAGAGAGAGAGGGAGAGAGAGAGAGGGGGGGAGAGGGAGAGGGAGAGAGAGAGAGAGGGG
>NC_137676.1:72083557-72108557 GCF_963989245.1 Nansenia antarctica
CTGGGCTGTACTGAGCTGTACTGAGATGTTCTGGGCTGTACTGGGCTGTACTGAGCTGTACTGAGCTGTACTGGGCTGTACTGGGCTGTACTGAGATGTACTGAGCTGTACTGGGCTGTACTGGGCTGTACTATGATGTACTGGGCTGTACTGAGCTGTACTGGGCTGTACTGAGATGTACTGGGCTGTACTGGGCTGTACTGGGCTGTACTGGGCTGTACTGGGCTGTACTGGGCTATACTGGGCTGTACTGAGCTGTACTATGATGTACTGGGCTGTACTGGGCTGTACTGGGCTGTACTGAGATGTACTGGGCTGTACTGAGCTGTACTGGGCTGTACTGGGCTATACTGGGCTGTACTGAGCTGTACTATGATGTACTGGGCTGTACTGGGCTGTACTGGGCTGTACTGGGCTGTACTGGGCTGTACTATGATGTACTGGGCTGTACTGGTCTGGACTGGGCTGGACTGGGCTGTCGTTAGTGAAACAGTGCTGTAAAGGCCAGTGTGAGAGGAACATATAGCCCAGTACAGTAGAGTAGAGTTGGGGTTGTTCTCACCGTCTCAAAGAAGATCTCCATCATGCGTGTCCTCTTCTCCTCCAGACTCAACCCTTTCTTAGGTCCCTGGGAAACAGACAGAATATTCTGATTAACTTGATTTGAAACTACCACTGTTTCAAAACATGAATTGGGGGTGAGCTTACATACAGTACCTTCAGTAAGTATTCACCCCCTTGACTTTCTGTTGTCTTATAACCTGACTTTAAAATAGACTTTAATATATTTATTGTGTCACTGGCCTACACAAAATACCCCATAATGCCAAAGGGCTGTTTTTTTGTTTTAGTTTTTTACTAATTCATTAATAATCTGAAATGTCTTGAGTCAATAACTATTCACCCCATTTGCTATGACACTCCTAAAATTAGCTCAAATGCAAAAATGGCTTGAACAAGTCACTCAATAAGCTGAACTCAGTCCATCTGTGTCCAGGGATAATAATTCATGTGATTTCAGAATTAATATCTTTGTTTTTATAGTGTTTCTTCTGCAGAGGGGTTAGGGTTAGTTAGGTGGTGCAGAGGGGTTAGGGTTAGTTAGGTGGTGCAGAGGGGTTAGTTAGGTGGTGCAGAGGGGTTAGTTAGGTGGAGCAGAGGGGTTAGGGTTAGTTAGGTGGTGCAGAGGGGTTAGGGTTAGTTAGGTGGTGCAGAGGGGTTAGTTAGGTGGTGCAGAGGGGTTAGTTAGGTGGTGCAGAGGGGTTAGGGTTAGTTAGGTGGTGCAGAGGGGTTAGTTAGGTGGTGCAGAGGGGTTAGGGTTAGTTAGGTGGTGCAGAGAGGTTAGTTAGGTGGTGCAGAGGGGTTAGTTAGGTGGTGCAGAGAGGTTAGGGTTAGTTAGGTGGTGCAGAGAGGTTAGTTAGGTGGTGCAGAGGGGTTAGTTAGGTGGTGCAGAGAGGTTAGTTAGGTGGTGCAGAGGGGTTAGTTAGGTGGTGCAGAGGGGTTAGTTAGGTGGTGCAGAGAGGTTAGTTAGGTGGTGCAGAGAGGTTAGTTAGGTGGTGCAGAGAGGTTAGTTAGGTGGTGCAGAGGGGTTAGGGTTAGTTAGGTGGTGCAGAGGGGTTAGGGTTAGTTAGGTGGTGCAGAGAGGTTAGTTAGGTGGTGCAGAGAGGTTAGTTAGGTGGTGCAGAGGGGTTAGTTAGGTGGTGCAGAGGGGTTAGTTAGGTGGTGCAGAGAGGTTAGTTAGGTGGTGCAGAGAGGTTAGTTAGGTGGTGCAGAGAGGTTAGTTAGGTGGTGCAGAGGGGTTAGTTAGGTGGTGCAGAGGGGTTAGTTAGGTGGTGCAGAGGGGTTAGTTAGGTGGTGCAGAGAGGTTAGTTAGGTGGTGCAGAGAGGTTAGTTAGGTGGTGCAGGGGGGTTAGTTAGGTGGTGCAGAGAGGTTAGTTAGGTGGTGCAGAGAGGTTAGTTAGGTGGTGCAGAGAGGTTAGGGTTAGTTAGGTGGTGCAGAGGGGTTAGTTAGGTGGTGCAGAGGGGTTAGGGTTAGTTAGGTGGTGCAGAGGGGTTAGTTAGGTGGTGCAGAGAGGTTAGTTAGGTGGTGCAGAGAGGTTAGTTAGGTGGTGCAGAGGGGTTAGTTAGGTGGTGCAGAGAGGTTAGTTAGGTGGTGCAGAGAGGTTAGTTAGGTGGTGCAGAGAGGTTAGTTAGGTGGTGCAGAGAGGTTAGTTAGGTGGTGCAGAGGGGTTAGTTAGGTGGTGCAGAGAGGTTAGGGTTAGTTAGGTGGTGCAGAGGGGTTAGTTAGGTGGTGCAGAGGGATTAGTTAGGTGGTGCAGAGAGGTTAGTTAGGTGGTGCAGAGAGGTTAGTTAGGTGGTGCAGAGAGGTTAGGGTTAGTTAGGTGGTGCAGAGAGGTTAGTTAGGTGGTGCAGAGGGGTTAGTTAGATGGTGCAGAGAGGTTAGTTAGGTGGTGCAAAGAGGTTAGGGTTAGTTAGGTGGTGCAGAGAGGTTAGTTAGGTGGTGCAGAGGGGTTAGTTAGGTGGTGCAGAGGGGTTAGGGTTAGTTAGGTGGTGCAGAGGGGTTAGTTAGGTGGTGCAAAGAGGTTAGGGTTAGTTAGGTGGTGCAGAGGGGTTAGTTAGGTGGTGCAGAGGGGTTAGTTAGGTGGTGCAGAGAGGTTAGTTAGGTGGTGCAGAGGGGTTAGGGTTAGTTAGGTGGTGCAGAGGGGTTAGTTAGGTGGTGCAGAGAGGTTAGTTAGGTGGTGCAGAGGGGTTAGGGTTAGTTAGGTGGTGCAGAGGGGTTAGGGTTAGTTAGGTGGTGCAGAGAGGTTAGGGTTAGTTAGGTGGTGCAGAGGGGTTAGTTAGGTGGTGCAGAGAGGTTAGGGTTAGTTAGGTGGTGCAGAGAGGTTAGTTAGGTGGTGCAGAGGGGTTAGTTAGGTGGTGCAGAGGGGTTAGTTAGGTGGTGCAGAGAGGTTAGGGTTAGTTAGGTGGTGCAGAGGGGTTAGGGTTAGTTAGGTGGTGCAGAGGGGTTAGGGTTAGTTAGGTGGTGCAGAGGGGTTAGTTAGGTGGTGCTGAGGGGTTAGTTAGGTGGTGCAGAGGGGTTAGTTAGGTGGTGCAGAGAGGTTAGGGTTAGTTAGGTGGTGCAGAGGGGTTAGTTAGGTGGTGCAGAGAGGTTAGTTAGGTGGTGCAGAGAGGTTAGTTAGGTGGTGCAGAGAGGTTAGTTAGGTGGTGCAGAGGGGTTAGTTAGGTGGTGCAGAGAGGTTAGTTAGGTGGTGCAGAGGGGTTAGTTAGGTGGTGCAGAGAGGTTAGTTAGGTGGTGCAGAGGGGTTAGTTAGGTGGTGCAGAGGGGTTAGTCAGGTGGTGCAGAGAGGTTAGGGTTAGTTAGGTGGTGCAGAGAGGTTAGTTAGGTGGTGCAGAGGGGTTAGGGTTAGTTAGGTGGTGCTGAGGGGTTAGGGTTAGTTAGGTGGTGCAGAGGGGTTAGTTAGGTGGTGCAGAGAGGTTAGTTAGGTGGTGCAGAGGGGTTAGGGTTAGTTAGGTGGTGCAGAGGGGTTAGGGTTAGTTAGGTGGTGCAGAGGGGTTAGTTAGGTGGTGCAGAGGGGTTAGTTAGGTGGTGCAGAGAGGTTAGTTAGGTGGTGCAGAGGGGTTAGTTAGGTGGTGCAGAGAGGTTAGTTAGGTGGTGCAGAGAGGTTAGTTAGGTGGTGCAGAGAGGTTAGGGTTAGTTAGGTGGTGCAGAGAGGTTAGGGTTAGTTAGGTGGTGCAGAGGGGTTAGTTAGGTGGTGCAGAGGGGTTAGTTAGGTGGTGCAGAGAGGTTAGGGTTAGTTAGGTGGTGCAGAGGGGTTAGTTAGGTGGTGCAGAGGGGTTAGTTAGGTGGTGCAGAGGGGTTAGTTAGGTGGTGCAGAGGGGTTAGGGTTAGTTAGGTGGTGCAGAGGGGTTAGTTAGGTGGTGCAGAGGGGTTAGTTAGGTGGTGCAGAGGTTAGTTAGGTGGTGCAGAGGGGTTAGTTAGGTGGTGCAGAGAGGTTAGTTAGGTGGTGCAGAGGGGTTAGTTAGGTGGTGCAGAGGGGTTAGGGTTAGTTAGGTGGTGCAGAGGGGTTAGTTAGGTGGTGCAGAGAGGTTAGTTAGGTGGTGCAGAGGGGTTAGGGTTAGTTAGGTGGTGCAGAGAGGTTAGTTAGGTGGTGCAGAGGGGTTAGTTAGGTGGTGCAGAGAGGTTAGGGTTAGTTAGGTGGTGCAGAGGGGTTAGGGTTAGTTAGGTGGTGCAGAGGGGTTAGTTAGGTGGTGCAGAGGGGTTAGTTAGGTGGTGCAGAGGGGTTAGTTAGGTGGTGCAGAGAGGTTAGTTAGGTGGTGCAGAGGGGTTAGTTAGGTGGTGCAGAGGGGTTAGTTAGGTGGTGCAGAGGGGTTAGGGTTAGTTAGGTGGTGCAGAGGGGTTAGGGTTAGTTAGGTGGTGCAGAGGGGTTAGTTAGGTGGTGCAGAGGGGTTAGGGTTAGTTAGGTGGTGCAGAGAGGTTAGTTAGGTGGTGCAGAGAGGTTAGTTAGGTGGTGCAGAGGGGTTAGTTAGGTGGAGCAGAGGGGTTAGGGTTAGTTAGGTGGTGCAGAGAGGTTAGTTAGGTGGTGCAGAGAGGTTAGTTAGGTGGAGCAGAGGGGTTAGGGTTAGTTAGGTGGTGCAGAGGGGTTAGTTAGGTGGTGCAGAGAGGTTAGTTAGGTGGTGCAGAGAGGTTAGGGTTAGTTAGGTGGTGCAGAGGGGTTAGTTAGGTGGTGCAGAGGGGTTAGTTAGGTGGTGCAGAGAGGTTAGTTAGGTGGTGCAGAGGGGTTAGGGTTAGTTAGGTGGTGCAGAGAGGTTAGTTAGGTGGTGCAGAGAGGTTAGGGTTAGTTAGGTGGTGCAGAGAGGTTAGTTAGGTGGTGCAGAGAGGTTAGGGTTAGTTAGGTGGTGCAGAGGGGTTAGTTAGGTGGTGCAGAGAGGTTAGGGTTAGTTAGGTGGTGCAGAGGGGTTAGTTAGGTGGTGCAGAGGGGTTAGTTAGGTGGTGCAGAGGGGTTAGTTAGGTGGTGCAGAGGGGTTAGTTAGGTGGTGCAGAGAGGTTAGTTAGGTGGTGCAGAGGGGTTAGTTAGGTGGTGCAGAGAGGTTAGTTAGGTGGTGCAGAGGGGTTAGTTAGGTGGTGCAGAGAGGTTAGTTAGGTGGTGCAGAGGGGTTAGTTAGGTGGTGCAGAGAGGTTAGGGTTAGTTAGGTGGTGCAGAGGGGTTAGGGTTAGTTTAGGGCTGCAACTAACGATTATTTTGGTAGTCGACTAATCTGTCGATTATTTTTTCGGTTAGTCGTGTGGCTTTTCGCTGCGCGTAAATGGCGACGCAGAAGCATAAATCCGGCTTAACTAGCTATCTAACCTAACGTTACGCCAAGCTACAGCTGCTCACAGAGCTAGTTGATTGGCTAGCTAGCATTGCTGGCTAGACTACAGACAGCTCACGTTAGTAGGCTACGCTTGGCGCTGTTTATCTTACAGACAGCTCTGCTGGTGGACTCAACATAATTGAAATAGCATTCACTTATCAAGCATCATTCATGATCATCCACCATGACTACCTGGTATTTTAATAGCGACCACCCCTCACTTCATTTCATCTCGCGTTCTCCTGGCTTCAACATGGAAAACCCCTGCTACGTAACGTTACATACAAGCGCCTCTGTCTGTCACACGCGTGCCACAGGGCAAATAAATTAATAGCACAAACGCTCATAGCATGTACAGCCCTGTCCATGTTAGGTGGTGCAGAGAGGTTAGGGTTAGTTAGGTGGTGCAGAGGGGTTAGGGTTAGTTAGGTGGTGCAGAGGGGTTAGTTAGGTGGTGCAGAGGGGTTAGTTAGGTGGTGCAGAGAGGTTAGTTAGGTGGTGCAGAGAGGTTAGTTAGGTGGTGCAGAGAGGTTAGGGTTAGTTAGGTGGTGCAGAGAGGTTAGTTAGGTGGTGCAGAGGGGTTAGTTAGGTGGTGCAGAGGGGTTAGTTAGGTGGTGCAGAGAGGTTAGGGTTAGTTAGGTGGTGCAGAGAGGTTAGTTAGGTGGTGCAGAGGGGTTAGTTAGGTGGTGCAGAGGGGTTAGTTAGGTGGTGCAGAGAGGTTAGTTAGGTGGTGCAGAGGGGTTAGTTAGGTGGTGCAGAGAGGTTAGTTAGGTGGTGCAGAGAGGTTAGTTAGGTGGTGCAGAGGGGTTAGTTAGGTGGTGCAGAGAGGTTAGTTTGGTGGTGCAGAGGGGTTAGGGTTAGTTAGGTGGTGCAGAGGGGTTAGGGTTAGTTAGGTGGTGCAGAGGGGTTAGTTAGGTGGTGCAGAGAGGTTAGTTAGGTGGTGCAGAGGGGTTAGTTAGGTGGTGCAGAGAGGTTAGGGTTAGTTAGGTGGTGCAGAGAGGTTAGTTAGGTGGTGCAGAGAGGTTAGTTAGGTGGTGCAGAGGGGTTAGTTAGGTGGTGCAGAGAGGTTAGGGTTAGTTAGGTGGTGCAGAGAGGTTAGTTAGGTGGTGCAGAGGGGTTAGTTAGGTGGTGCAGAGGGGTTAGTTAGGTGGTGCAGAGGGGTTAGCGTTAGTTAGGTGGTGCAGAGAGGTTAGGGTTAGTTAGGTGGTGCAGAGGGGTTAGTTAGGTGGTGCAGAGGGGTTAGTTAGGTGGTGCAGAGGGGTTAGTTAGGTGGTGCAGAGGGGTTAGTTAGGTGGTGCAGAGGGGTTAGTTAGGTGGTGCAGAGAGGTTAGTTAGGTGGTGCAGAGGGGTTAGTTAGGTGGTGCAGAGAGGTTAGTTAGGTGGTGCAGAGAGGTTAGTTAGGTGGTGCAGAGAGGTTAGTTAGGTGGTGCAGAGAGGTTAGTTAGGTGGTGCAGAGGGGTTAGTTAGGTGGTGCAGAGGGGTTAGTTAGGTGGTGCAGAGGGGTTAGTTAGGTGGTGCAGAGGGGTTAGTTAGGTAAGCCCAGAACTGTCTCGACTCTCAAGTGTTTGAAAGGCACCTTTTCTGCTACATGACCTAAACCAAGGCGGTTAGTTAGGCAGCTAGTGAACGTTAGCATAGTAGCATGACGCCGGTTCACCCATAGACAGAAGCCTGTACTGGCGTTAGCTCTCTGGCTAGCCTGGCTATAATAAACAGTTGACAGGCTTGCAAACTCAACGAGTATGTATGTGTATGTATATATGTAGTATAGTGTGTGTTGGCTGTAAGTATGTTGTGTTGTGTTGTGTTAAGTTAAGCCTGTAATGTCACTTACCATTTTTGCAAAGTCAATTCACGTGGAACGTCAAAATATGATGACAACAAACACCGACTTCCGTAAACTATGAATTTCCCGCGCTGGAGAGGAAACACGTGACGAGGGCCACTCACTTTCTGCCTGTGTCGGTCGCCCTCTGCTGTCCATTTAGGAGAACTACACGTGACAACATACACTATATAATTTAATACTGTTCTTTACTACTAAGATGGATGAATGACACGTTTTTTCCCCAAAGAGTTTAAGTTAAAACACTGTATTCAGAGCAGAGGAGGCTGGAGGAGACACATTAAAAAAACATGTTAGGGGCGGCTGTGGCGCAGGAGGTAGAGCGTCTAATGATCACAAGGTTGGCAGATCGGCGGTTCGAACCCCGGGTGGCCACATGTCGAGGTGTATCCCTGGGCAAGACACTGAACCCCAAATTGCTCCCAATGAGCTGTCCGGTGCCTTGCATGGTAGCTTGTTGCCATTGGTGTGTGAATGTGTGTGTGAATGGGGTGAATGAGAGGCCGTTGTAAAGCGCTTTGGAATAAGGCTCTATAAGTCAGTCCATTTACTATTTTGATATGACACAGGAGAAAAGGCCACAGACACCCAAGCAAGGATGGTTTGGATTAAGGAGCACTGGCGGACTCAAAGGGGGGGGGCAGGGGGGGCGACCGCCCCTCCTGGTGGTGCCCCCGCAGTTGAAAAAACGTCTGTCTTAAGTGCCCTTTTGAGTGTAAAAAATGCCCTTTTGAGTGGCGAAAATGAGAGGACGTGCCCTATTGGTGCCCCTCCAATGGTCTAAACTTGACCATGTGCACTGATGGGGTCCCATGCATGTTGTGCACTAGGTGCCCTTTTTTTCTTTTCGCACCCCCTGCCCTTCAAACAGCCTGAGTCCACCACTGGTTTGGATTAAGGAACTGTGTTTTGAGGAATAGTTTGGACTAAAGGCCCTTGCACACCAACGCGTTTTTTACGTCCGTTAAAAAAATTAATTCGAACTCATGCTGTGTCAACCACGCTTGCACACCAATCCGTAATAATTCGTCCGTCAAAAAAAAAAACGCAACAGGTTCGATTTTCTGCGTTTTTCGCGACGTCAAAAGCCTTTTGAGAGTTGTTATTGACCACTCCGCCATGGTATAGACTGGGACACATCGTCAAATTATAACTGCAGGACATTTGGATGAATGTTTACAGAAGTTCATGTCTCAAGTATTATCTCGGCGGTCGAGTGAAAGAAAAACAACATCCAGATGATAATTCACACAATATAATACCACGAACGCGTACAGCACTAAACAATAACATTCAGTTGGGCAGCATCACTAAACAATAACATTCAGTTGGGCACATGGGCGTCACCACCATATATTTGGGGGGGGACGTGTCCCCCCCACCTTTGAAACAAGGTCGTTTGGACCCCCCCACATTTGCCATCAAAAATATGTTGCATGACTGGTCAGCGTTATTTTCATTGCTTCACAATCAAATCCGTTCCACTTTATGAGTAGGGGATTGCCCATATCCAGAAATCCACTCCGCGTTTTACTTCTGTTTTTAACACGGCAGCAGCAGCAGCATCGGACACGCACGCAGATTCAAAACATTCAGACTGAGGCGATATTTAGATCATCCACCAAGATGGATATAAGGATTTTTTTTTTCTAAGAAGAGAAAAGTAAGTCAAAGTCATCCAAGTTTTCCCGTGAGTGGCCAAACAGCAACATTGCGTTCTCCCAAGGTCAAACACAGCCAGCTTTTCTGATAAGAATGTTAGCACCTTATGAGACATTCTCTGTATTAGCAATAGAATTAGCATAGCCTACTAGCAACCAAATACGAGCTAGATCAGCTATATGGCACTAGCAGTTTTGTTAGGCATTACTAGTGCGGTTAGACATGTTTAAATGCAGAACAGACACAGGCGAAATGTCATCAAAAGCACAGAATGGCGACAAACACCTCACAGTGCTTACCTGTCCTGTCATTATTGCATCTCCTGCCCGTGTTCATTGCCCTGAGCATTTGCACTATTTAATTTGGCCATTGCACCCACCCAAAGAATCAATTTTGCATCTGATTGCTTGAGCTAGGGTTAAAAAAGAAGAAGAAAACACCTGTTCCATTTATTTTTCTATTTCTAAAATGCTTGTGATTGTATTTTTTGTATTGATGATTGTATTTCTATGTCAAATGTTCTATTAGAGAAAAACAATATGAACAAGTGCTCAATGCTCAAAGGCGCTTGAACATGTGGCTGTTTGCCACATCCACCAAGAGCATCTTGACAAACTTGACTTAAAGGAGATTTGCCAGTCATTTGTGTCTGCAAATGACAAAAGAGGTCACACTTTTGGTGCCTTTGTATGATGTCTTATGTTCTAATTGTAGAAATCCTGCTGTATGCATAGTACAGATAATAGAGGAGAAATATGATTATAGGAGGAGATATGGAACATTTAATGAAAGGACAAAAAAGGGGAATCTTTGAAATTTTGGGGAAAGAATGGAGTAAAAGCAAGTCTTTAACAGGTTGTATTGAGTTACCTCATTCTTTTCTAATTCACTCTTTGATTCTTTTTGAATCTTCATATTTAATAAAGTACCTAAAAAGTGCCAAGTGTCAGCGTCAGGCCTCTGTGAGTTAAACCAAAACATAATAGTAGTCAGTAATTGCAGACCATGCCATGCTCCAAGGAAAAACAAAGAAAGAGGGAGATTATTTTGGGTGTAAAACGCACCAGAATGCAGGAAATTGAATCTACTATTTAAAAAAATTCGGGGGGAGGACCCCCAGACCCCCCGAAAAATAAGTGTCCCCCCCACATTCAAAAAGCTGCTGACGCCCATGGTTGGGCAGCATCACTAAACAATAACATTCATTTGGGCAGCATCCTACTCAAACTCAGGCAGAAGGGCAGGGTCCGGGCAGGTGCACACACTGTCACAGACTGTCAGTGCATCATACAGGTACATCATTTGACAAACCCTGGCCTATTATGATCAAGCATTTAGAATGTAGAGTGCATATTGCGAAAAGTTCGCAACGTAAAAAAACGCAACGGACTCCGCAACGGACCGGTGTGCAAGGTCTCGGTGCGTAACGTTTTTTTCGGATGACGGGTTAAAAAATATGCATGCGAAAACGCACGCATTGGTGTGCAAAGACCTTAAGATATGTAAGAGGGCCGGGCCGACGGTACTTAAATCAGGGGTGTCAAACTCAACTTCTATCCAGGCCACATCAGCATTACGGTTCCCCTCAAAGGGCCGGTTGTAACTGTAAGACTATATAAATGTTATAAATGTTAGACGAAAACAGACAGTTTCAGCCCCAAAAAGGGTCATGGTTATGAGTAAAACAATAAAACGACCACACATTTGGAAACTCTCTCTCTCTCTCTCTCTCTCTCTCTCTCTCTCTCTCTCTCTCTCTCTCTCTCTCTCTCTCTTGAATTGATTTAAACACACAACTTTCAGAATAAGTTTAAGTTTCGTGGATGAAAGTATCCAGTATTCTCTGTTCTCTTGAACTCTGGATAGAGTCTGATTGCTCCTGTCACGAGTGTGGTTTATACTTCATTAATATGCACCGTAACTGTCCCTTGAATAAATAAATGAATCTGAAATGAATCTGTGCCCCTGCCGCGTTGTGACCCTGCCGCGCTGTGAGCCTGCCGCGAGGAGGAGGAGGAGGCAGCGCGCGCACACGCCCCTCAGCGAGATTCCGACCTCTCGCGAGAGCTGAGCTGAGAGACAGTTGAGATTTGAAAAAGAGGCGGCCGGTCGGAGAAACAGCACAGCGGCTTTTGTCGTCAACAAAAGTAAGAATTAATTATCCTGAACGATGTCTTAATGTGTCTTAATGTGTCTTAATGTGTGTCCTACACTGTATGTAACCTATTAAGTTATGTTACGTTAGTCATACATGTCGTGTTACTGCTTTAGTTTCACGTTAAACTGACCGTGTGAACACGTTAGCGAACAGTAGCCAACAGTAGTACCGGAACCACTGTGTTGTTGAGACGATCTAGCCGGTAAGAAAACAGCTTTGTACTTTGGATATAATCTCACTATAATAATAATAATAATAACCTTTATTTGTATAGCACTTTTCCTGCAAACGTTGCAGCTCAAAGTGCTTTAACAAAATAACAAAATAATATAAGAATGACTATAAGATTTAATCAAGTCAGTACATTACATACAAATATATAGATTCATCAACTAACATTAATGTCATTTAAAGTCATTTTAAGGCAATATTAAAAAGATGGGTTTTTAGTCTTGACTTGAACATGTGCTGAGGTTGCATCCCTAATGCAAACTGGCAGTGCATTCCACAATCTGGCTGCATAAAATGAGAATGCAGCCTCACCAAATCTCTTCTTTTGTGCATGTGGTACACAGAGAAAACCATTGTACGGCTGACAACGCTTTTAAAAGTAACGTGTTCGTCCAGGAGAGTTAAAGATGACCACAGACGGAGACCTGGAGATCAAGGAGGCGTTCCAGCAGGCCCAGAAGGGCCACACCAACAGAGCCAAGCTGGTGGCCAGCCTCAAGGCCCGCTACAGCAAGGTAGGCAGGGTTCCCACGGGTCCTTGAAATCCTTGAAAGTTATGGGGCTTTTCCACTAGAGGGCTGACCCGGGTCAACCCGGGCTGGCCTGCTTCTTTGGCGCTTTTCCATTTGTCGGCCTGGGTCGGGTCGGGTCGGGTCGCTTCTTTAGCTACCCATCGTGAGCAGGAACCATAGGGCCGAAGGGTACCTTTTTGCCAGGCTGCGTGTGACGTGTGACGCTGCACACCGTTGATTGGTCAATGGAAATCGTCATCCCATGTTCATAGATTTCTTCGCTAACCGCCATCTTTAAATACCACATTCGCTCTTGGAAAATGTCACTACAGTTTCTGTAATAGCTTATTAATAAAGATTCGAAAAATTATGCTGACCATCGTATTATCTTAGTTTAATGTCATTTCAATGCATCATAGAACTTTTATTTACAACAAGCATAACACAAAAATCGCTATTATGCACCGTCTTTGCCCGTGAATAACACCGGCTGTGAAGGTGGTACAAACACAATACTCCTTTGCTAACTTCACCATCGGTATACGGTCATTTTGAGCCATTTAGCCGAACCACCGCACTGACACCCCGAGAAGTTATGCTTTTAACCGTAAACTCAATGAACCGGGAGTTCACACGCTGCTGCTCGCAGCACCGCGCCTGCTGGTTGAAACTCCCGTTGACAGCGGGGCGAGAGAATCGTTTTAACAGGGAATTCGCTCCGCGCTGTGTCGACCGTGATAGCAGTGTCGTATCGACACCATTCAAATGGTTTTGGATTCCCTGTCCTCTCCCCTATCCGGACACGTTTGAATTGTTATCCTAACCCACGGTAACTCACAGTTATTAACCCGCAAAGGGCACCGTCTTTGCCCGTGAATAACACCGGCTATGGAGGTGGTACAATCACAATACTCCTTTGCTAACTTCACCATCGGTATACGGTCATTTTGAGCCCTGAACCACCGCGCTGACACCCCGAGAAGTTATGCTTTTAACCGTAAACTCAATGAACCGGGAGTCCACCCGCTGCTGCAAGCGTATCTATAAAGAACGCGGAGATTGAATGAGCCCCGCGTCAGTCAGCCTTTCCGTAGAAATACATCGCTCCGTTATATATCTAACGTTACATGTTTTAAGGCTGATCTTTTGCGATCGGCCATTTTTGCCGATCACCGATCGAGTCATTTGGAGTGAAATCGGCCGATTTAAATCGGTGGCCGATAAATCGGAGCATCCCTACATCAAACACTCAAATCTGTGCAAAAAAAACGTAGTTTATTGGGCAAGCTTTCGGTCATAGACCTTCTTCAGGCATATCTATTAAAACACTCTATTGATACTCTTCACTTCCATTCTTCAGAAACTAAACTAAATTTTTTGAGTTTGGAGTGTGTGCGGAGGCTGTTATTTTGCACTTGACAAAACCAATTAAAATAATGTGTTTTTGTTTTCACCATCCTGACGCTGTCTAGCTGGAGGACAAGACGGTGTTCCACCAGGAGTTCATCCACTACCTGAAGGATGCCATGAACGTGTACAAGCGCGAGCCCGCGGTGGAGCACGTCATCGGGTTTGTGTCCATGTTCGCCACGAGCTTCGAGTCTCCCCCGAAGGAGGGGGGGGAGGAGGAGGAGGGAGATGACGATGAGGAGGAGGAGGAGCACCTTTTCCTGAGCTACATGTTCACCTTCCTGCTGGAGGTATTTTAACACAACACACACAGCCCTAACGCACACACACACACACACACACACACACAGCCCTAACAAACACACACACACACACACACAGCCCTAACACACACACACACACAAACACAGCCCTAACGCACGCACGCACGCACGCGCACACACACACACGTACACACACACAGCCCTAACGCACGCACACACACAAACACAGCCCTAACGCACGCACACAAACACACACACACAGCCCTAACCCCCACACACACACACACACACACACACACACAGCCCTAATGCACACACACACACACACACACACACACACAGCCCTAACAAACACACACACACACACACACACACACACACACAGCCCTAACGCACACACACACACACACACACACACAAACACAGCCCTAACGCACGCACACACACAAACACAGCCCTAACGCACGCACACAAACACACACACACATACAGCCCTAACGCACGCACACACACAGCGGTCTATATTGAACAAGAATACTATGAACTACATGGTGAACATATCTCAGCGATGTTTCAGGATTTCCTGTTTTTTTTTCTTCTCTCTCTTAACATTCTCTCCATCCCTGTTCTCTCTCTCCCCCCCACCCTCATCCCTCCCTCACTCCATCTCTCCCCCACCCTCATCCCTCCCTCCCTCTCACTCTCCACCCTCATCCCTCCCTCCCTCCACCCTCATCCCTCCCTCACTCCATCTCTCCCCCACCCTCACCCTCCCTCCCCCCTCCCTCCCTCTCACTCTCCACCCTCATCCCACCCTCACTCCATCTCTCCCCCACCCTCACCCTCCCTCCCCCCTCCCTCCCTCTCACTCTCCACCCTCATCCCACCCTCACTCCACCCTCATCCCACCCTCCCCCCTCCCTCCCTCTCACTCTCCACCCTCCCCCCTCCCTCCCTCTCTCCACCCTCCCCCCTCCCTCCCTCTCACTCTCCACCCTCATCCCTCCCTCTCCCCTCCCTCCCTCTCACTCTCCACCCTCATCCCACCCTCCCTCCCCTCCATCCCTCTCACTCTCCACCCTCACCCTCCCTCCCTCCCCTCCATCCCTCTCTCCCTCCACCCTCATCCCTCCCTCACTCCATCTCTCCCCCACCCTCACCCTCCCTCCCCCCTCCCTCTCACTCTCCACCCTCATCCCACCCTCATCCCCTCCATCCCTCTCTCCCTCCACCCTCATCCCACCCTCATCCCCTCCATCCCTCTCTCCCTCCCTCCCCCCTCCCTCCCTCTCACTCTCCACCCTCACCCTCCCTCCCCCCTCCCTCCCTCTCACTCTCCACCCTCATCCCACCCTCATCCCCTCCATCCCTCTCTCCCTCCCTCCGGCCGCCCCCTTAGTCCCACAAGGCCAACAGCCACGCGGTGCGTTTCCGCGTGTGTCAGCTGATCAAAAAGCTGCTGGGCAGCATGGCCGCGAACGCCCTGATCGATGACGACCTGTTCGACAGCATCCACCAGGCCATGCTGGTCCGCGTCACCGACAAGTTCCCCAACATCCGCATCCAGGCCGCGCTCGCCATGACCCGCCTGCAGGAGGCCCAGGACCCAGACTGTCCCACCATTAAAGGTACTGTCTGTCTGTCCCACCATTAAAGGTACTGTCTGTCTGTCCCACCATTAAAGGTACTGTCTGTCTGTCCCACCATTAAAGGTACTGACTGTCTGTCCCACCATTAAAGGTACTGTCTGTCTGTCCCACCATTAAAGGTACTGTCTGTCTGTCCCACCATTAAAGGTACTGTCTGTCTGTCCCACCATTAAAGGTACTGTCTGTCTGTCCCACCATTAAAGGTACTGACTGTCTGTCCCACCATTAAAGGTAATGTCTGTCTGTCCCACCATTAAAGGTACTGACTGTCTGTCCCACCATTAAAGGTACTGACTGTCTGTCCCACCATTAAAGGTACTGACTGTCTGTCTGTCCCACCATTAAAGGTACTGTCTGTCTGTCCCACCATTAAAGGTACTGTCTGTCTGTCCCACCATTAAAGGTACTGACTGACTGTCCCACCATTAAAGGTACTGTCTGTCTGTCCCACCATTAAAGGTACTGACTGTCTGTCCAACCATTAAAGGTACTGACTGACTGTCTCACTATTAAAGGTACTGACTGACTGTCTCACCATTAAAGGTACTGTCTGTCTGTCCCACCATTAAAGGTACTGACTGTCTGTCCCACCATTAAAGGTACTGACTGACTGTCTCACCATTAAAGGTACTGACTGACTGTCTCACCATTAAAGGTACTGACTGTCTGTCCCACCATTAAAGGTACTGTCTGTCTGTCCCACCATTAAAGGTACTGTCTGTCTGTCCCACCATTAAAGGTACTGTCTGTCTGTCCCACCATTAAAGGTACTGACTGTCTGTCCAACCATTAAAGGTACTGACTGTCTGTCCCACCATTAAAGGTAATGTCTGTCTGTCCCACCATTAAAGGTACTGACTGTCTGTCCCACCATTAAAGGTACTGACTGTCTGTCCCACCATTAAAGGTACTGTCTGTCTGTCCCACCATTAAAGGTACTGACCGACTCTCTCACCATTAAAGGTACTGACTGACTGTCCCACCATTAAAGGTACTGTCTGTCTGTCCCACCATTAAAGGTACTGACTGTCTGTCCCACCATTAAAGGTACTGACTGTCTGTCCCACCATTAAAGGTACTGACTGTCTGTCCCACCATTAAAGGTACTGTCTGTCTGTCCCACCATTAAAGGTACTGACTGTCTGTCCCACCATTAAAGGTACTGTCTGTCTGTCCCACCATTAAAGGTACTGACTGTCTGTCCCACCATTAAAGGTACTGTCTGTCTGTCCCACCATTAAAGGTACTGACTGTCTGTCCCACCATTAAAGGTACTGACTGACTGTCCCACCATTAAAGGTACTGACTGTCTGTCCCACCATTAAAGGTACTGTCTGTCTGTCCCACCATTAAAGGTACTGTCTGTCTGTCCCACCATTAAAGGTACTGACTGTCTGTCCCACCATTAAATGTACTGTCTGTCTGTCCCACCATTAAAGGTACTGACTGTCTGTCCCACCATTAAAGGTACTGACCGACTGTCCCACCATTAAAGGTACTGGAGGAGGAGGAGGGAGGGAGGAGAGAGAGGAGGAGGGAGGGAGGGAGTTGAGAGAGGAGGAGGAGGTGAGAGAGGAGGTCCCTCCCTCTCTCCCTGCCTAGCCTACCTGTTGATCCTGGAGAATGACTCACACACACACACACACTATAAACACACTGACCCTCCCTCCCTCCCTCCAGCCTACATGTTGATCCTGGAGAATGACTCCAACGCGGAGGTGCGTTGTGCGGTGCTGTCCTGCATCGCCCCCACCCCCCTCACCCTCCCCAAGATACTCCCACGCACCAGGGACGTCAATGAGAACGTCCGCAAGCTGGCCTACGAGGTACACACACACACGCACGCGCGTTGGTAGTCTGGGTCAGGGAGAGTGAGGTTGTGTGTGTGTGTGTTTCAGGTTCTGTCTGAGAAGGTTCACGTCAAAGTTCTGCACATCGCCCAGAGGGTCAGTCTGCTGCAAGAGGGCCTGCACGACTCCTCAGGTACTGTGTGTGTGTGTGTGTGTGTGTCTCTGTGTGTATCTGGGTCTCTGTGTGTACCTGTGTGTGTCTGGGTGTATCTGTGTGTGTCTGAGTGTCTCTGTGTGTATGTGACTGTATGTGTCTCTGTGTGTCCCTCTGTGTCCCTCTGGATGTCTCTGGGTGTCTGTGTGTCTCTCTGTGTGTGTCTGTGTGTGTCTCTGTGTGTGTCTGTGTGTCTCTGTGTGTCTCTGGGTCTCTCTGTGTGTCTCTGGGTGTCTCTGGATGCCTGTGTGTCTCTGGATGCCTGTGTGTCTCTGGGTCTCTCTGTGTCTCTCTGGATGCCTGTGTGTCTCTGTGTGTCTGTATGTCTCTCTGTGTGTCTCTGTGTGTCTGTATGTCTCTCTGTGTGTCTGTGTGTCTCTGTGTGTCTCTGGATGTCTCTGTGTGTCTGTATGTCTCTGTGTGTCTGTATGTCTCTCTGTGTGTCTCTGTGTGTCTGTATGTCTCTCTGTGTGTCTCTGTGTGTCTGTATGTCTCTCTGTGTGTATCTGTGTGTCTCTGGATGTCTCTGTGTGTCTCTGTGTGTCTCTGTGTGTCTCTGTGTGTAGTATAGTTCTCCCCAGAGTAACCACGCTCTAACCGTCTCTTTAGGGTGCTGTATGTTGTCTAACGTGTGTGTGTGTGCAGAGCCGGTCAGGGAGGTGGTGCGCTCCTGCCTGCTGCCCGCCTGGCTGCGGCTGCTGCAGGGAGACGTGTTGGACCTGCTTTACAAGCTGGACGTGGAGAGCTGCAGCCAGACGGCCCTGGACACGCTGAGCGCCCTGCTGTCCTCCTCCCCCCCCCAGGGGGCGCTGCAGGACGCCATAGGGCTGGGGGACAGGTACACACACACACACACACACACCCCCAGGGCCTGCTGGAGGACGCCATAGGGCTGGGGGACAGGTACACACACACACACACACTGGAGGACACACACACACACACACAGACATACACTTGTAGACACATATTGAATGACACTAAAAGTTACTGATGTGATTGTGTTTTTTCTGTGTGTGTCTCCCTGTGTGTGTGTGTGTGTCCCTGTCTGTGTGTCCCTCTCCGTGTGTGTGTCTGTGTGTGTATTATGTCCCTGTGTGTGTGTGTGTGTGTATATGTCCCCCTGTGTGTGTGTGTGTGTGTGTCTGTGTGTGTGTCTGTGTGTGTGTGTGTGTGTGTGTCCGTTTGTGTGTGTCTGTGTCTGTGTGTGTGTGTGCCTGTGTGTGTGTCCCTGTGTGTGTGTGTGTGTGTGTGTGTGTGTCTCTGTCCCTGTCCCTGTGTGTAGGAGGCTGATCCCGGTGGAGTCTCTGAGCTGTGAGCGGGTGCTGTGCTGGAGGGCTCTGTGTGAGCATGTGAAGGCCCAGGGAGACCAGGGGGAGGAGCTGCTGGAGCGCCTGCTGCCTGACGCTGCCACCTACGCTGACTACCTGTCTGGGTAACACACCTATACACACCTTAATACACACCCTAACACACCCTAACACCTACGCTGACTACCTGTCTGGGTAACACACCTATATACACCTTAATACACCTTAATACACACCTTAATACACACCCTAACACACCTCCTAACACACCCTAACACCTACGCTGACTACCTGTCTGGGTAACACACCGTAACACACCTTAATACACACCCTAACACACCCTAACACCTACGCTGACTACCTGTCTGGGTAACACACCTATACACACCTTAATACACACCCTAACACACCTCCTAACACACCCTAACACCTACGCTGACTACCTGTCTGGGTAACACACCTTAATACACCTTAATACACCTTAATACACCTTAATACACACCCTAACACCTACGCTGACTACCTGTCTGGGTAACACACCGTAACACACCTTAATACACACCCTAACACTCACCTAACACACCCTAACACACCTCCTAACACACCCTAACACCTACGCTGACTACCTGTCTGGGTAACACACCTTAATACACACCTTAATATACACCTTAACACACCCTAACACCTACGCTGACTACCTGTCTGGGTAACACACCTTAATACACACCTAACACACCCTAACACACCTCCTAACACACCCTGCCATCTACGCTGACTACCTGTCTGGGTAACACACCTTAATACACACCTTAATACACCTTAACACACCCTAACACACCCTGCCACCTACGCTGACTACCTGTCTGGGTAACACACCGTCACCTCTCTGTCCTCTGGCTAAAACTGCCTATGGTGGTGTTATAACCATGTTATAACCATGCAGGTACCTGAAGGGTGGTGTTATAACCATGTTATAACCATGCAGGTACCTGAAGGGAGATGTTATAACCATGCAGGTACCTGAAGGGAGGTGTTATAACCATGTTATAACCATGCAGGTACCTGAAGGGTGTTCCAGTGATGTCGGAGGAGCAGCGAGCGGACTTCACCCAGCTGGAGATGGTGATGAAAAAGGAGTTCATCTCCCAACAGCTCATCCACCTGACTGGCTGTCTGGACACCAACGAGGAGGGAGGGAGGTGAGAGGGGGGGGAGGAGGAGGAGAAGGGAGAGAGGGAGGGAGGGAGGTGGGAGGAGGAGGAGGTGAGAGGGGAGGAGGAGGAGGGAGAGAGGTGAGAGAGGAGGAGGAGGGAGGGATGGGTCAGAGCTGATCTGTATGTCACTGTGTAGGTCTGGTCTGCGTCCACCACACTGCTGGACAATGTGACAACGAACGTTAGCGAACGAACTGACGAAGTTAGCAGTTGGCCCTGTTTTGCGTCACTACTCTGACTACTGTTCCCATGATGCTGTGCTGCAGGAGGTGTGTCCTGGCGGTGCTGCAGGAGATGTTGAGGCTCCCAGAGACGCCCCCCTCCCTGGTGTCCCTCCTCACCCAGAAGCTGCTCAGCCTGTTCCCTGACGACACGAGACGCACGCAGGCCGTGAGTCACACACACTCACACACACTCACACACACACACACACACGCACTTACACACACACGCACTCACACACACACACGCACTCACACGCACTCACACACACACACGCACACACACACGCACACGCACACACAGACATAGGGTACAATGTGTGTGTGTGTGGTCGCCAGGTGGCTGAGATCATTTCTGAAGTGAGGGAGCCCATCGTGGCCGTCAGCCAGCCTGTGGACGAGAACGAGCACCGCAGGAGACAAGTCAAGGTGAGAGAACCAGGAACCTAGAACCAGCAACCTAGAACCAGGGGAACCTAGAATCAGGAACCTAGAACCAGCAACCTAGAACCAGGGGAACCTAGAACCAGGAACCTAGAACCAAAGAAAGATTTGTGGCTCAAAAACCGGATGGTTTTAGTGAAGGAAGTGGTTGCTTATTTCATTTCATTTCAAGCCTTTATTTCATCTCTGGGACCTGAGGGAGACCCTCGTGTTGGGTGGGCAGAGTGTCCAGGATGATCACTGCAACACACACATGCACAGTGCAACAATACATAACACAATGGACCAGTCAAGGCAGGTGCAGATAGATATGCAGTGGTCCCTAGTCAGGAGTGTGGAGCAGCCAATAAGAAGGCAGTCTTTCCATGCTCTGTACGCATACTGGGGACCTTTAGAGTAAGCCAGTTATTTGATCGGGTGAGTTAAGGGCCAATATTCTGACTTCAAATATTGGCAAATTCCCAAGCAGCGCCTTATAAATAAACAGATACCAAGGCCTTATAAATAAACAGATACCAAGGCCTTATAAATAAACAGATACCAAGGCCTTGTAAATAAACAGATACCAAGGCCTTGTAAATAAACAGATACCAAGGCCTTGTAAATAAACAGATACCAAGGCCTTATAAATAAACAGATACCAAGGCCTATTATAAATAAACAGATACCAAGGCCTATTATAAATAAACAGATACCAAGGCCTTATAAATAAACAGATACCAAGGCCTTATAAATAAACAGATACCAAGGCCTATTATAAATAAACAGATACCAAGGCCTATTATAAATAAACAGATACCAAGGCCTTGTAAATAAACAGATACCAAGGCCTTATAAATAAACAGATACCAAGGCCTATTTCACCTGGTTGCTGATAGATAGATAGACTTTATT
The DNA here is from genome assembly GCF_963989245.1 of Nansenia antarctica. NCBI lineage: Eukaryota > Metazoa > Chordata > Actinopteri > Argentiniformes > Microstomatidae > Nansenia > Nansenia antarctica. Next base: position 72,104,731 of record NC_137676.1, read on the forward strand.
TGTCATTGTTACAGTACAGGTACCAAACAACGAAATTTAGGAGGGGAGGCTCCCCTGGTGTTTAAGAAAGGAAAAAGAAACACATTTTGGAAAAGGCATAGATGCATAAAATCACAAGAAGGTAAGGAGCTGGTTTACATCAATAGAGGCTATGTACACAATCCACTGTACTATACTGCACAGATAGTCAAATAGGGTTGTCATATTTCACAAGAAAGTATTTTTTTCACATTTTTTTTAAAGTGTCACAGTTTGCAGGCTTGAGTATTTTTTTCACATTTTTTTAAAGTGTCACAGTTTGCAGGCTTGAAAATTTACATGTTTGTGCCTCAGCACTAGCTGCCATACAATCCGTCCGGACTTGTCCTGGGCCCAGAACTTAGGCCTTTTCTGTGTTCAGGGCCTTGACGGCCCTGTGGTAGAAGCTGTCCTTCAGTCTGTTTGTCCTAGCGGCCGGGGTCCTGTACCTCCTGTTCGAGGGCAGCTTGACAAAGTGTTCGTGCCCAGGGTGGGTCGGGTCCTTGGAGATCTTGGAGGCCCTCCTGAGACAGCGTGTTTTGTACAGCTCCTCCAGAGAGGGAAGGGTGGCGCCGGTGATCCCCTGTGCTGTTCTCACGACTCTCTGTAGATCGCTTCTCTCCGCTGCCGTGCAGCTGTGGTACCAGTTGGAGATGCCGAAGGTGAGGATGCTCTCCACTGCGCCGTGGTAGAAGGCCACCAGCATCTCCTGCTTGCTGTGTTGTTTCTTGAGGCATCTCAGGGTGTATAGCCGCTGTTGTGCCCTCTTGATGGTGCCTTTAGTGTTGTCCTTCCAGGCCAGGTCATCCCGCATGATGTGTCCCAGGAAACGGAGGTTTGAGACCATCTCCACGCTCTCTCCGTCGATGAGCAGGGGCAGGATCTCGGACTTTTTCCTCCTGTAGTCTACGATGAATTCCTGGGTCTTTGACTTGTTTAGCAGCAGGTTGTTTACCTTGCACAGCTTGCTCAATTGCTCTACCTCATCCCTGTACGCCGCCTCGTCCCCCCCCGAGATACATCCCACCACGGTGGTGTCGTCTGCAAACTTTACGATGTAGTTGCTGGGGTGGATGGGGGTGAAGTCGTGGGTGTAGAGGTTGTAGAGGATGGGGCTTAGCACGCAGCCCTGGGGTGACCCAGTGCTGAGGCTGAGGGCTGTGGAGGTGTGGGGGCCCACCCGCACCCTCTGGGGGCGGTCGGTCAGGAAGTCCTTGATCCACGCACATATAGAGTGTGATAGACCCAGGTCTAGTAGTTTGGTCACTAGCCTGTCTGGAAGGATGGTGTTAAAGGCGGAGCTGAAGTCCACGAAGAGCAGTCTCGCGTAGCTGTTTCCCCTCTCCAGGTGGGATAGAGTGGCGTGGAGAGTCGTCGCTATGGCGTCCTCTGTGGACCTGTGGGCTCTGTAGGCGAACTGGTATGGATCCAGGTTGGGCGGGAGGCGTGTGAGTATGTGGGCCCGGACTAGTTTCTCGAAGCACTTCATGATGATTGGAGTGAGTGCCACCGGGCGGTAGTCGTTTAGGCAGCTCACCGTGCTTTTCTTCGGGACTGGGATGATAGTTGAGGTTTTCAGGCAGGGTGGGACGGTGGCCTGGGACAGGGACTGGTTAAAGATGTTGGTGAAAACCCCGGCCAGCTGGTCGGCGCAGTCTCTCAGCACCCGTCCCAGGACGCCATCCGGCCCCGAGGCTTTCCTGGGGTCCACCGCCTTCAGTACGCGTCTCACCTCGTGCTCTGTGAGGGTGAGGCTGCTGAGAGCTGGAGAGAGTGGTGTCTGTGTTGTGGTTACCTCCGTTCGCCCCTCGTCGAACCGGGCGTAGAAGGTGTTCAGCTTTCCCGCCAGCAGGGGGTCGTCCTCTGCGGCTGTGAGCCTGTTGGCTCTGAAGTTTGTCATCTGCTGAACCCCCTGCCACATCCGCCTGGAGTCGTTGCTCAGGAGGCATTCCTCAATCTTCTCTCTGTGCTCTGCCTTGGCCGCTTTGATGCCGCGCTTTAGGTTGGCCCTGGTGGAGCTGTACAGCGGTGTGCGCTTCCCTGCGAAGAAGGCGTTGTCCCTCTCATTTAACAGTTTTTGGACCTTCCCAGTCATCCATGGCTTCGTGTTGGGGTAGACCCGGACCCGTTTGTCCACGGTGACTGAGTTGGTGCAGTTCACTATGTGGTTCAGAACCGACGACGTGTACTGTTCCAGGTCCTCATGCTCATATTCCTGCCATAGGGTGTCATTTAGGCAGATCTGCAGTGGAGCGGACCCTTCTGGCCAGGTTCTGACAGTCTTAGTGGTGGTGGGAGCACTTTTCCCCATTGTGGTGTATGCAGGAATCAGGAGGATTGACACATGGTCAGACATGCCTAGATGAGCTAGCGGACTAGCCTTGTAAGCACGTTTGATGTTGGTGTATACCTTATCCAGTGTTTTTTCTCCTCTCGTTGCACATTTTACATGTTGGTAGAACTTGGGTAGTACTGCCTTCAGGTCGACATGATTAAAGTCCCCCGCTATGATGTGAATAGCCTGTGGATCAGTACTTTGTTGGCTACTAATGACGTCGTATAGTCGCGCCAATGCTACTTTGCTGTCTGAGCTAGGCGCTATATACACACATGTAATTAGCACCGCGTTAAATATGATATGAACCTGGAACAGACGCAGGAGTTTAAACGGAACCCAGGTTCAAGACAAACACAGAGGCTGATGCTCCCTCCTTCCCTCCATCCATCCATCCCTCCATCCATCCCTCCCTCCATCCATCCATCCCTCCCTCCATCCATCCCTCCCTCCCTCCCTCCGCGCGCTTTGCTGCCCCAACTCTCTACCCCCCCCCCTCCTTCTTCCTCTTGCTCCCTCTTTTTTTGAACCCTTCCCTCTCTCTCTCTCTCTCTCTCTCCTTCTATCTCTCTCTCTCTAGAGAGTAAATGAAGTGAAGGTACGTGTCCTTGGTGAATCTAAGCAGATCCTGACGAGAGTGGGGCAGCAGCAAGTTTCATGATCTCACTCCCCCTCTCTCCTCCTCTCTTCCCCCCCCCCCCCCCCTGCGTGGTCCAGATGGCGGAGGTGAAGGTGCGTATCCTGGAGGCCAAGCAGGGCCTCGTGGCGGCCCAGGACTTCAGCACCGCGGCCCAGCTGGAGGAGACCGTCCGGGGCCTGGAGGAGCACTGGGCCGCCCTGCTGCTGGAGGCCCAGGAGAGCTGCCAGACGGACAAGGACACGCGCGTGGAGAAGGTACGCACGCAGGGACGCATGGACACACACCCCGCAGAGAGGGAGAGAGAGAGAGACAGGGGGGAGAAAGGGAGAGACAGAGAGAGGGAGGGAGGGAGAGAGAGAGAGAGGGACAGACAGACAGAGAGAGAGAGGGACAGAGAGAGAGGGAGGGGGGGGAGATAGAGAGAGGGACAGACAGACAGACAGAGAGAGAGAGAGAGACAGACAGAGAGGGAGAGATAGAGAGGGAGGGAGAGAGAGAGAGGAAGAGAGAGAGAGGGAGGGAGGGAGGGAGGGAGGGAGAGACAGACAGAGAGAGGGAGAAATGCAGCGACTGCGGCAGTTACATTCATCATGTCATTGCTCCCCGTCAGATATGTCGCCTTAAGATTGCACATGATCGACCGCCCGCCAACACACACACACACACACACACACACACACACACACCCTGCAGACGTTACTCAAAGTAAAGTAATGTCTAAATGAATGTTTGTCTAAATACAACTGTAATCTATGGAATTAGGATGAACTGTGTGTGTGTGTGTGTGTGTGTGTGTGTGTGTGTGTGTGTGTGTGTGTGTAGACAGACCCAGAC
>NC_137676.1:72116057-72153557 GCF_963989245.1 Nansenia antarctica
CTCCCCTTTTCTCTTTTTCCCTCTCCCCCCTTTCCTCCCCCCCCTCCCTCCCTCTAGGAGGTGAAGGACAGCGTGTGTCTGCGGGCCATAGAGAAGCTGATTGGTCAGCTGCAGGACTTCAAGACCGACCTCAGCGCCACCGCGCTACAGGCTCTGGACATCAACGCTGACGGTACGCACACACACACACACACACACACACACACATTTAATATCTTTATTTGCGTTCACATTTTACAATAAAATTCTTGAACACAAACAGTATTAGTTGCACCAGCATAGGACACTCGATAATTCAAGCTTTACAATCTGTCTATGGGTACAGGTAGCAGCGTCTCCTCCATATGTGCCGGCTGCCAATTATTGCAGATATTGAGCAGAATTTTGCCACTGCCTTTGCTTTAGGCTTGGGAATTCCTGCCATCTGCAACCCCCTGACGACTAGTCTGTGGACATTACCAAGGCTTCCAAATATAAACACTAATAATTTACATTTGTACCCAAGCTGTACAATGGCATCTTTGAGTGGATGGTACTTCACAACTTTGGTAAGAAAGGCCTCTTCTAGGCTGTAGTCAAACGCGCAACCCACTTCCAAAATGATGACCTCTCTACTGTCCTCATCGACAACAACAACATCTGGTGTATTGGCTGCAACATTTGAAAAATAGTCATATTCATTATTGCACAGGTTGAACATGGTAGTTGAGACACATGTGTGTTTATAGGTTTTAACAGAGGGTGTAACATATGAGAGCATGTCCTTAACTAGCAAGTCAACAATTCTATCATGCCTAGCGATGTACATGCCTTTATATACAAAGCAGCCATTCAGAATATGTGGCAGGGATTCAGTGATTGAATTCTGATCATGGTGCAGACAGTGGGGAGAGAATGTGTTAGGGTACCACAGAGAGAGATTGAGTCTAGTTGGGAGGACCTGTAATCTAGCTTTAACTGTAAAAGTGACTATATCCTCATCTACTGCATGGTTCTTAAATATTGAGTGAGAAACAGAATGATCAGTAGTAGGGAGGCAAGCTAGCTTTCCCTGTAGCTTTAAACCAGTCCAGTGGTGTTGCTGTCTTTGGTGCTGTAACCTAACAAGGTACCTCCGTGCATGGTCTGGTGACAAATGATGTTCTGTGTCAATAACAGTAGCCCTTACTGAGGTTGAACAGTCAGTTATAACATTCTCGGACACTGTTACAGTGTCTGAGTCAGACCTCACCCAGTCCAGGGAAACTCCAGTCCTCGCACAGAGGTCATTGAGGTCAGGCCAATCTGACCAGACCCCAAAACCAGCAGAGTGGGTGTCCATCTTGAAATTGGGCTTCCTCTTGAAGCCCAGGAAGCTGGGCTCACCCTCTCTTGCCACGGGAACTTTGCGGCGTCTCATGTCCAGAAACAAGGAGGACCTCGCAAGTTCTCTGACGGTCTTATCATCACTGTTCAGCATGTTTAACAAGTGTGAGAGGCGTGTGGCATTGTATATCCATTCCACGTTTGGAACACCAAACCCCCCCCACACACACAGAGTGCCCTTAAATACACACTGCTGCTATAAGGTTTGCTGACACACACAGTACACACACACTATATGGCCGTACTGGCAGTTCACACACACACACACACACACAACACCACACATACACACCCAGCCATGCACACAGCCACACATACACACACATTCACACATACATACACACCCAGCCACGCACACAGCCACACATACACACACACATACACACATACACACCAGACACACATACTGTACATACACACCCAGCCACGCACACACCAGACAACCACCCAGCCTCTGGCTTTTCAGCAGGAGTGTTTCCCTCCTTCCTGTCTGACAGGAAGTACACAGCTACTCAGACAGGAAGTACACAGCTACTCAGACAGGAAGTACACAGCTACTCAGACAGGAAGTACACAGCTACTCAGGCTACTCTCCTCCCTTAACACCATGATGCTGCTTTATGAGGACGATCCTCAGTGGAGTAGAGAAATGCCCTATGGGCCTCACTAAGCTTCCCTCAACCCCCCAGATACAGCTCTGCTCATCTAGGGAGGAAATACACAATCAGGATGTGTGTGTGTGTATATGTTACGGTACATGTGGGAAAACGGTACATGTGGGAAAACTAGGGTTAGGGTTAGGTGCTAGGGTGACTTGGTACATGCTGGCATGTCGAACCCTAATTCTAACCCTACCCCTAATCCTAACCTTACCCCCAACCCTAACCTTAACCGTAGCACCCTAGCACCTCACCTAACCCTAGTTTTCCCACATGTACCGTAACATATACATATATATATATTCAATTGAATGGGGAAGTGTGTGGTCCGTGTATATTTATTTATTTACTTATTTTTTTACTTCCTGATCTTCAGAGACGGCCAACGAAGACCCGGCCAAGTCTGTGAAGAGGCCCAGGAGAGGTGATGATGTCATACACACACTCAGATGACTCGGTCGGAGCTTACCGTTGTATAATAGTAATAGTGAATAACAGGATGTTGGCGTTGTGTGTAGGTGTGGGCCAGAAGAAGACCACCACCGCCAGGAGTGCCAGGAAGCCCAGCAGGACTGCAGAGTCCTCAGAGGAGAGGTGAGCCTGCTCTCTACCAATCAACACTTCCTGGGTCTGCTTCATCAGTTTCTCTGGGCCACACAGACCCAGTCAGTCATGCTGCGTTCAAGCACTCCTCTGAAATAGGACGGTCTGTCCTACATGTCAGACTGCAGCCTCCTGAGTTCAGCTCTCCGTCAACCATAACCCAGTCATGCTGCCTTCAACAGGGTATCCGCGGTGTCTTGAAAAGCATTCAAAGTTGCTAAATCAATTTTGGGACAATCAAGACCCTTAATAAGTATTAAAAAAGTCTTATCACGATTTTATGAGGTCTTGAATTTTGTAGGTATTTTTCTGAATTAGACTCTGTCCAAAGAGTTTGAGTCCTAAAAACTTTTTAGTCAAACTTCGTGAATTTTTTAGTTTTATTAAAAAAACAAAGATGAACCGGAACATTCTGTTGTATGATAGTGGTCTAGTAGTCTATTGCAAACTAAAACTGTTAAGTTAAAGGTGTCACTGATGTAAACGGTTACAGCTCGAAGTGGCGGTGAGGTCTGGAAAAATATTGACAAGGTCTTTAAAAAGTCTTAGAAAGGCATTAAAATTAACCTCAAGATTCCTGTATATACCCTGTTCAAGCACTCCTCTGAAATAGGACGGTCTGACATGTCAGTCTGCAGCCTCCTGAGTGAGCCTCTCTGAGTCGTGTCTGAATCAGCCGCTGGGGAGATCTGAGGACAGTCCAACGCTACATCTGGACAAGGGGGGGGGGGGGTCTTGAGGTCTTGAGTTTCCGAGGAGCACTTGAACGCACCGTTATTGTTTGTTTTATTCCCTTCTACGTTTGTGGATCATAACTTCATAGCTATAGCACAATGTGGGTTTGTTTTGTTCTCTGTCTCTCTGTCTCACCCCTCCCTCCCTCTCTCCCTCCCTCCCTCCCTCTCTCTCTCTCTCTCTCCCTCCCTCTCTCCCTCCCTCTCTCCCTCCTTCCCTCTCTCTCTCTCTCTCCCTCCCTCTCTCTTTCTCCCTCCCTCTCTCTCCCTCCCTCTCTCCCTCCCTCTCTCCCTCTCTCCCTCCCTCTCTCTCTCCCTCCTCTCTCTCCCCCCCTCCCTCTCTCCCCCCCTCCCTCTCTCTCTCCCCCCCCTCTCTCTCTCCCTCCCTCTCTCTCTCTCTTCCCCCCCTCTCTCTCCCTCCTCCCCTAGTGATGGAGAGAATGTTCCACCTGGACCTCAACGCCCTCTTCAACCAGGAGGCCAACACCTCCTAGGGAAAGGTCATAGGTCATAAGGGGAGAGGAGGGGAGGAGAGGAGAGGAGAGGAGAGGAGGACGACGAGGATTGAGGAGGAAGATTTGTGGAAGGGTTTAAAAAAAAAGTTCAGTTCAAATAATAGAAAAATTTAAAAAAAGAGGAGTAGGAGAGGAGAGGAGAGGAGAGGATTTTATTAACAACAAAAACTTTTTATTTTATTAACAACAAAAAAGCAAAGGGTGGCTACTTTGAGGAATCTAAAATATAAGACATATTTAGAGTTATTTCACACTTTTTTGTTAAGTACATCATTCCACATGTGTTCATTCATAGTTTTGATGCCTTCAGTGAGAATCTACAATGTAAATAGTCATGAAAATAAAGGAAACGCATTGAATGAGAAGGTGTGTCCAAACTTTTGGCCTGTACTGTATATATATATGATATGAATGAGGGTAACAGGAGAGTAGTGTACACTGATGTTGGTAGTATGTACCCAGAAGCCTTAGGGAGAGAGTAGTGTACACTGATGATGGTAGTATGTACACAGATGCCCTAGGGAGAGAGTAGTGTACACTGATATCTGATGTGTGTTAACCACTAAGTCCCGACTTCGTCCACGACGACAACAACAACAACAACAACAACAGTTTTATCTCAAAATAATCTTTATTGTTCTAGTGACGAGAGTCTTTGTTACATCTGTAAGGGCCAGGTATAAAAAAAACAAAAAACACTTGATAAGTCAAGAGAAAATATACACCATAGACGTATTTTTAAACATAGCACCAGGTAACTCCACTGAGGGGTAAGGTTGTATAGTCACAGAGGCCCTCCCGTTGTTGTAATGGTAAGGTTGGATAGCTACAGAGACCCTAACATGTTGTAATGGTAAGGTTGGATAGCTACAGAGACCCTACCATGTTGTAATGGTAAGGTTGGATAGCTACAGAGACCCTACCATGTTGTAATGGTTAATCACAATGACTTGTGAGAGGCGAGACGAAAGGGAGTTTTTTTTCTGACCAGTTTTTCCCGACTTGGTCAAAACCTGTAACTGACCACATTTTCACCTGGGGCTGGTTGCATAAAGATAGACCCAGTCTTAGACTTAGATCTCACTTTAATAAAGATAGACCCAGTCTTAGACTTAGATCTCACTTTAATAAAGATAGACCCAGTCTTAGACTTAGATCTCACTTTAATAAAGATAGACCCAGTCTTAGATGTCACTTTAATAAAGATAGACCCAGTCTTAGACATAGATCTCACTTTAATAAAGATAGACTTAGTCTTAGACTTAGATCTCACTTTAATAAAGATAGACCCAGTCTTAGACTTAGATCTCACTTTAATAAAGATAGACCCAGTCTTAGACTTAGATCTCACTTTAATAAAGATAGACCCAGTCTTAGACATAGATCTCACTTTAATAAAGATAGACTTAGTCTTAGACTTAGATCTCACTTTAATAAAGATAGACCCAGTCTTAGACTTAGATCTCACTTTAATAAAGATAGACCCAGTCTTAGACTTAGATCTCACTTTAATAAAGATAGACCCAGTCTTAGACTTCAATCTCACTTTAATAAAGATAGACCCAGTCTTAGACTTAGATCTCACTTTAATAAAGATAGACCCAGTCTTAGACTTCAATCTCACTTTAATAAAGATAGACCCAGTCTTAGACTTAGATCTCACTTTAATAAAGATAGACCCAGTCTTAGATCTCACTTTAATAAAGATAGACCCAGTCTTAGACTTCAATCTCACTTTAATAAAGATAGACCCAGTCTTAGACTTAGATCTCCCTTTAATAAAGATAGACCCAGTCTTAGACTTAGATCTCACTTTAATAAAGATAGACCCAGTCTTAGACTTAGATCTCACTTTAATAAAGATGGACCCAGTCTTAGACTTAGATCTGACTTTAATAAAGATAGACCCAGTCTTAGACTTCAATCTCACTTTAATAAAGATAGACCCAGTCTTAGACTTAGATCTCACTTTAATAAAGATAGACCCAGTCTTAGACTTAGATCTCACTTTAATAAAGATGGACCCAGTCTTAGACTTAAATCTGACTTTAATAAAGATAGACCCAGTCTTAGACTTAGATCTGACTTTAATAAAGATAGACCCAGTCTTAGACTTAGATCTCACTTTAATAAAGATAGACCCAGTCTTAGACTTAGATCTCACTTTAATAAAGATAGACCCAGTCTTAGACTTAGATCTCACTTTAATAAAGATAGACCCAGTCTTAGATCTCACTTTAATAAAGATAGACCCAGTCTTAGATCTCACTTTAATAAAGATAGACCCAGTCTTAGACTTAGATCTCACTTAAAGTCAGTCTTGTTATATAGACTCTAAAATGTTCCCGTTGCATAAAGCTAGCCTATGACTGGCTAAAGTAAGACTGACTTAGATAGCCTGTCACGCAGTGCATTCTAGGTAAAATAAGACACTTGACAGAAGAAGAAAAAAAACATGGCGGCCGAAACAGCTACACCTAGTGGCGGAAGATCTGAGAGATCAACTCCCGTTTCTTCTGCTGAAAACTTAACTTATCTTTTGGAGGAATATAATGTGGGGGAAAGTATACTGCTTAGCAGTTGGAGGAAAAAAAAGTTAAGTTACTTAAAAGTTAGCACTTTTCCAACTGTCACTTAAGGCTGACTCGTTCCCATAGCAACACAGCTCTTAAGTCAATCTTAGCCTGAGGGGAAGGTGGCTAACTTTCTAACCTCAAAATAAGTCAGTCTTATTTTCTATGCAACAGGCAGTCTTAATTAGACTGGTCTAACCTGAGAATATAAGACTAGTCTAAGGCTTAGACCAGTCTTAATCTATGTTTATGAGAATATAAGACTAGTCTAAGGCTTAGACCAGTCTTAATCTATGTTTATGAGAATATAAAACTAGTCTAAGGCTTAGACCAGTCTTAATCTATGTTTATGAGAATATAAGACTAGTCTAAGGCTTAGACCAGTCTTAATCTATGTTTATGAGAATATAAGACTAGTCTAAGGCTTAGACCAGTCTTAATCTATGTTTATGAGAATATAAGACTAGTCTAAGGCTTAGACCAGTCTTAATCTATGTTTATGAGAATATAAAACTAGTCTAAGGCTTAAACCAGTCTTAATCTATGTTTATGAGAATATAAGACTAGTCTAAGGCTTAGACCAGACCAGAATCTATGTTTATGCAACCCGCCCCAGGTGACTATGTAATATACAGTATGTGCAGACAGAGGTAGTGATAGGTGACTATGTAATATACCAGGGGTGCCCACACTTTTTTGAACCAAGATCTACTTTTCAAGTAGCCAGTCTGCCAAGATCTACCAGTCTAGTTTCAACATCGCAAACGTACACGCACGTACTACAACACACACACACACACACACACACACACACACACACACACACACACACACACACACACACACACACACAGTTCCCAGCCTGCATAGTAAACTCACAATACACTTTCTCTCTCTCTGTCACACAGCCACACAGGAGAAGACCATCACAAACCCTCCCTCTTTGCTATTCACACTCACACACACACACACACACACACACACACACACACACACACACAGACACACACACACACACACACACACACACACACACACACATTTGCCAGTCTGCATAGGGAGCCATAGCACAAACCCTCCCTCTCTCTCCCCCCCCCTCTCTCTCCCTCTCCCCCTCTCCCCCTCTCCCCCTCTGTCTCTCTCTCTCTCTCTCTCTCTCTCTCTCTCTCTCTCTCTCTCTCTCTTACACACACACACACACACACACACACACACACACACACTCACTTTCTCTCACTCACACACTGACAGCCAGTCTGCAGTACCATAGCCAACTACTGATCCAACAAACAGAAAAGTAAGCCAGATACAAAACAGGTAATTCCCTAGTTTGAAAGGAGGAAATAAATGCATTTCTCTACCTTAGTGGGAGACCTGGCACTGGGAGGAGGCAGCTAGTTTCTAGTAGTCAGGGCTGTAGGAGCTGGTTGCAAGGTGTAGGCAGGCTTGCAAGGTGTCATCAGCCACTGTGGATCTGTCATCGAAAAGGCAATCTGCAACCTCGAGAAACGCTTTTTTCACAATTTTCACAACTTTGAATGACTTCTTGTGTTTAACAAGAACGTGACTGACGCGATAAGAAGCTATCGTTGCAGCTGTACGTTTTCGCTCTTTTGCCACATTTCCCTTCTTCGAAATAGCCTTCGTAGATTTGCAGATCAGACAGACGCACTTCCAATATCACATCGTGTAAAAAAGTCCTCCTCCCATTCTGGATGGAAGTTGTACGTTATTGGTTTCTTACTTGGTCCAGCTTCCCCACTCATTTGTATACCCTTTCTTTAGTATTATATAGTAAATAGTAGAAATTGGAAGGCTAACTAGTTAATTAGTCTCGCCGGTATTTTGTAGTTGGCGCTGTTGACTGCGCATGCGTGGTGAACCTGTGTTAGGTGTTAGGTGAAAAGATCAGATCTCAGACTGGCTTACCTGTACGTCAATCAAGTGGCAAAAGCCATAGTGAGGGTGGATGATAGGCGAACTTTTTTGTTTTTTGTTTTTTCTGTCTCTCCTTTTGGGCTTTGTTCAATGCCATGCGATCTACCCATACTACTGTAGTTTATTTGTATTTAATAATGGGCCTATATGTTTGCTCCTGACTGTGGGGCAAGGTATTTATGACCTCCTGGCCCCTCCCCCTGACCTGATAGGACCACTGGCTGTGACTGCATCTTGACCAAGTTTATAAGTAAGGATGTGGGCTCTGGCCCTGCCTCTCTTCTCCCTCACCTCTTGACCAAGCAGCTCCCTCTCTCTCTCTCTCTCTGTCCCCCTCCCCCTCTCTCTCTCTCTCTCTCTCTCTGTCTCTCTTTGCCAGACCAGCGTCCATCTTTGATGTCTGTGTACTTTTGCATTTTGAATAAATGGTCTTAAACTGCTCAATAACTGTTCTTCATTTTAGTAGCCAACAGGTTAGGAATATACGACAGATGGCGAGCCAGCCAGGAGGTCTATAAAAAGGAATCTACGTTTGAAAACTTAAGCTGAATCCACGGCTCCACGGGTAAGAATTAAAATAGCGCTATTTTCTGTTTAAACCGCTAGGGGCGCGTGTGCAACAGCTGGGTTTTCAAGCGTTTTCTTTGAGACTAAAAACAACCTTCAACTTTAAGGTTTAAAGTAAAGTAACTTGTTGGAAAAGGAAACACATCTTTCATAGTCTTTAAACTGGGGGTGAGAGCCGGGTTAAGAAGCCCGTATTTGAAAATATACGATTTAATTTGTAAGGTATTTGTAAATGAGTAATTTGATTTGCATGGTGTTATGGAATATCGTGTATGTGTGTAAAATTTGGTATTAGAGGAAGACGTACTCTAATAGTGTCTATATGAAAAAGTGTAGACTGCCAGCAACAAACTGATAAAGGCATTTTGAAGTGGACTGGTATATATTATTGATTGTAAGTATATTAGATCAGAAAAGAGTCTGATGTGTGTAAAATTGTAATTTGATAAAGTGTAACTGGATTATGAAGTCTATTTTGTAAGATATGTGAAAGAGCATTATTGTAGCAGTGAAAAACATATGAGCAGAACTATAGACTCCATTACTCTTTGTCTGTGTGAAAGGACACGCGCGCAGACGCGCAGGACACACACAGAGACCTTCTAGAGGAACAGTGAAAAACATATGAGAAAGATTTGGATGAGATAAATAATAGTTTAACTGGATTGAAAGATAATCTTGATATTGCTGTGTCGTGAAAAGTAATCGTTTATGAAAACAAGTTGTGTTAAAGAGATTGTTTTAAAGCAGGCTACAAACACGCGGTGGTTTCTCAAGGACAAAAGGGTTGTTAAATTGAGCCGCCTGCTTTCTGCCTCTGGCCTTTAGGCTTCAGACACGTAGGGGGGGTTGCGTGTGATTGTTGCATTACATAGAGAGATAAAGTGAATTGATCAGCGGGGTATTTTAAATAGTTTAGAGTTACGGTTAAAACATTCATAGCCTCCATTTTACATGGAAGAGTTGGCGCATGCGCAATCGATGCGCGTTAGCCGGAGCACAGCTCCACCTGCTGGACAAAAAAGTTACAAGACATTTTTAAAACATTGGCTCTCTGTAAATTGATGAAATACAACCCTCCTTCATTGATGATGTTTGTAGATGATTGTTAGATATTACTTTAATTAATTTAATTAATTACTAATTGATTGAATTAATTATTCAGATCATTTCATTTTCTGTTTCACAGAACTTTGATCAATTGTTTTGTGATAATCTAATAATAACCATTTCTTTGTGTCGATAATAGTCGATTTCTTTACAGATTGTAATTAATAATTAATCATTCATTCTTTTCCAAATAACAAGTCGATTTCTTTACAGGTTATAATTAATATTTGTAATTTACATCTTTTATTTTAGTTAGGTCATTTCCACAGTGTTTGATTAAGGAATAGCAGAATAGTACATATTTGATAGTTGAGCAGTAAAAGGGTTTTTGTGGATCAGTGAATACTTAGGTGTGACCAGCTTTTGTGATTTAATAATTGTGTTGACCAGAACTGTAATTAGTATTGAATGAGTAATCAAGTGACACATATTCATAAACAATTAGGAAACACATTTAAGTATAAAGTACTTACAAAGTGATTAGATTTAAGTTAATACTGCACTGACATACACAAGAGGCAAATCTGTTGTTCTGGGTTGTAGTGGTTTTGTGTGGACGGTTAATACAGTTATATTGGACTAGCATTTGTTTAGCAAACAAGACAATAGGAAGGTGGGTTGTAAGAAGCGTACACCTTATCTAATATAGAATATTGTCAGCATATTGAGCAAGTAGAATGGGGTCGAATTCCACGAAGCTGTTAAAAGATATTAGTGAACATCGTGGAATGTTGGCTACGTTATCCCCTATGGCTGTAGTGGAAAAAATGAATCCTCTTGTTAGGGAAATTAGCAAAATGTCTACGAAATGGAATAGCCGTTGGGCATACATTGAACAGCCGTGGCCGAAAGAGGGCAGCCTTAATTTACAATTAATTGCAACATTGGAGATACTTATCAATGGGCACAAAGCACATCAAAGAGGAAAGATTAGATCAGAGAAACGCAAGTTAGAGTTAGCTATTTTAGATCTATTTAAGGTAGAGGGACAGAAAATAGCTCAGATGGAACCGGAAAAGAAAAAAGAATTGGCCAGAACACTGGAACAGAAATTGAACATTTCATCCCCAGACCTGTGTCCTGCCCCCAGTCCCCCTCCATATGCTAAGGCACTGGAGGATCATTCCCAGAAGAAGAAGAAGGAGCCAAGGGGAAAAGGGGACGACAGGAGTGACGAGGAAGATGACAGCGAAGATGGCAGTGAAGACTCAAGTGATGACGACAATGCAGATGGAGGCTACAACGCGCAGGTCAGGAAGATGATAGCCACAGCCGAAAGGAAAGGTGGGAGAAGACGCCCGGAGAAAGAGGGAGATTGTCACCGAATGTCATCAAATACATTAAAGAACTGTCCAGTGCTGATTCGGGGTAACAAGATGGAATATCATCCGTGGCATCATACAGATTTGTCTGAAGTGATCGAGAAACTCCCAGTTCTTCAAGAGGGAGGACATTCGTGGACGCGAGAGGTCGACGTGATACTGACAGGAACGCAGGCCGCGATGGGAGACCTGAAAAGACTCTTAGCTTTTATTGCAGGATTGGATACAATGCAGGAAATATTGATGAAGGCAGGACTTCATAGATATATCAATACATCAGTTTATGATCCAGAGCTCTTCGCAGCAAACAGAGGCAGGCTGTGGAAAGCAATCAGAGAGACCTACCCTACTCACATTCACCCAGACAATATCATTGTGAAGCCACTGGGGGGGGATGAGAATCCCAGGGGTTATGTTGCCCGTGTGCACTCTCAATGGAGAAGTGTGACAGGGAAAGACGCTGAAGATAACCCCTTAGAAAAATCCATAATCAGGGAAAAAATACAAGAAGGGCTTCCTACCCCAGTTAAGGATAAGCTAGCAGAAGTGGTGGGGCTACGACACATGAACAAAGCTGTTTATATAGACCACGTAGCTCATCAAGTTGAGTTATATCGAAAGAACATTCAGATACAGAAGGCACGAGACGAAGAATCCCTCAGAATATTGACTCATTTGCAATTGACTGAAAGCGAGAGGAACATAGAGGGAGTGCAGGCTTTAGCCCCACAGCAACAGCCACCTGGAGTGCAGACTGCTACTTACCAGTCCTACTCACAGGGGCCACAAGGGGGGTATCCTGCTACTTACCAGTCCTACCCACAGGGGCCACAAGGGGGGTATCCATACCCACAAGGGCCACCAGGGGTGCAAGCGGTTCCATACCAGATGTACACACAGCCTGGCCAAGGACCACCACCAGGGGGATGGACAGCAGCAGGGAAGGAGATGCTAGAACCATGCCAATGCGACCAGAATGGACATCTAGCCTGTGCCTGCTGCAACAGGCCCCAGGGGGGCGCAGGGGGGAGCCAAGGAGGAGGATATTGGCCCCCTACTACACCTGCTCCAGGAGTGATGAACCCTTACGGAGGCCCAGCAGCTGGCCTATAGGGGTGCCCGGAAGATCCGAGTGGGAGGTGCCAGCTGGTGGTGACACAGAAGCCTGAAGGCGCCACGCACCTCCCTATGTCTAGAGAATATGTGAAGACAATCGGATTTGAGGGAATTAAACAGCTGATTCCTACAACTGAGCTTGTAGACTTAGAGTACAAGGGACAGAGAGCAACTCTGTCAACACTTGTGTCAGAACACACGCCAACAGGGCTGCTAGGGAGAGATGCTCAATGCCAATTGAACTGTACAGTAAAATGCACACCTGACGGCTGTCAGGTGACGGTGCCATCCGGTGCTCAGATTCCATCGACAGCCAGAGTGATTAAGCATAGAACAGACCTACAAGCTTTGCCTTTAAAGGGAGCTGATGTAGAATATTGGGTTGATGGGTCTTGTTACGGGGTAGGAGAAACTTTGTGCGCTGGGTATTCCTTAGTTAAAGCACAGAATTCAAAGTTTATTGTAGAACAGGCTGAGGCAGTTCCTCAGCCTTGCTCGGCTCAGTTGGCTGAGTTGATTGCCCTCACAGAAGCATGCAACTTGGGAACCGGACGGAGAGTGACAGTGTACACCGACTCTGCCTATGCACATAATGTTTGTCATTTTAATGGAGCTGTATGGAGGGGGCGGGGTTTTAAGAGAACTGATGGTACGCCTATACAGCATCACGCACAGATCATGAAGCTGTTACAAGCCATGATGAAGCCAAAGGAATTAGCCATAGTGAAGTGTGCCGCACACAGGTCTGACTCATCACATGTCACACAAGGTAACAGGGCTGCAGAAGATGCAGCCAAAGCCATTACAGGAGCAGACAAGGCAGGTAAAGGTCTTCTGGTCACACATGAAAAGCAATTACAGGGCATGGTCACACTTGAGGATTTATTGATGTTACAGAGTAGAGTAACTACGTTAGACAAGAACGTTTGGCTAGCAAGGGGGGCAAGTCAGGATGACACAGGTCTATGGAGGAATCATGAGGGGTTGGTTGTAGCACCCTCAGATTTATTAGGCATGTTAATACAGGAAGCCCATGGATTAGCACATGTGGCTAGGGGGGAGGTAAGACGCAAGATCACCAAGAAATATGGGTTTTGGAGTCCATATTTGATGGAACAGATTGACCATGCTTTAGGTCAATGTGGGGTCTGTTGGAGAAACAACATCAGAGTGGGTACACCAGTGGTGTCTGGGCATATCCCTACCCCAATAGGGCCACGGGTGGTGGACAGGGGGGTGGATGTACAGAGTAGGCAGGATGTTGTGCCAACAGGTGCCGAGGTCCCCAGAGAACCTGAGAAGGAGGAGCTACGAGGAGATGCTGTGGTGTTGCCAGAGCCAGTGGCAATGCCAGTGTTACAGCCAGTGACATTACCGGCAGTGCCTGAAACCGAGGGGACAGTGGAAAGCTGTCCAGATGCCAATGAACCAGAAACCAACGAAGCAGAGAGTGTTGACAGTCTGGAGGTCCAGCCTGGGAGTGTCCAAAGCCTGGACACCTGTGCTACTGGGGATGCTGGCGAGTGCCTGCACCATGCTTCAGATGATGCTGAGGGCGACTCCCCAGACCTTGATCAGCGTGGGAGGGGACCAGGCGGCTGCCTGAACCTCAATGACACTGACGGACGACGACCAGTTAGGAAAAGATTAAAGACTATGAATAGGGTAGTGAAGCAGCAGATCAAAGGGAACGACGGGAATGGACAGCAGATGATAGCATGGCTGGAAACGGTCTTAGGGGCATGGGAAACTTATTTTGCTAAGATAGGAGCACCTATTATAGCAGACATGATTTTTGACTTTCTTAGGAGGCAGGGCCTCATTGACTGTTTTTGGAAAATCAGTCACTCAGTCCACGTTAATGAACTTTTCAGAAGACTAGTCCTCACCTGAGGTGAAGATCTATGCATTAATGCATTCCCTTTGTCCTATGCTTACTGTTGGAGAATTATGTGTTATGATAACTGAATGTCATTATTTGTGTATTGTTTGTTTATTTCTATATCGTATGTGATTGATGTCAGTTGAGAAGTGATGTAGTGGTTATGCAAAGATAGGAAAGAGGTTCTGTTCCTAGCGCAACGAAAATGGAAGCTGCTGACTATGAAAGTGTTATCAATCTGAGACAGCGGTAAAGGCTGTTCTCCAACTGGGTACAAGTGCTAGTAACCTCTGACCCTGACGCTTCAAGGACAAAGAAAACATCGGTCGTTGGAAGTTTTTGTGTTGAAATATGTATGATGTACTGTGTTTAGATTAATTTGTATTGTTATTTTTAGGATTCTTTTTTATTGTTGATTGTTTTGTATTTGGTTTATATGATATCTTTGGTTGCTGGTACTGGTGCTGGGTTGGTCTGTGTTATTATGTTTCTTGTGTTGTGTGTTGATGTAGTTTTTCTGTTGTTTATTGGAACATGTTGTTTATTTTTTAAATTTTTTTTTTTTTTTTTTTCTTTGGTTTCTTAGTTGCAGTCGGTGGGGTTTTGTGTTTTTGTTTTTGTTTTGTGGTCATTTAGTTTCGGAACACCCTCTGGGTATTCCGAGGGGGGAATCTGTAGTTTATTTGTATTTAATAATGGGCCTATATGTTTGCTCCTGACTGTGGGGCAAGGTATTTATGACCTCCTGGCCCCTCCCCCTGACCTGATAGGACCACTGGCTGTGACTGCATCTTGACCAAGTTTATAAGTAAGGATGTGGGCTCTGGCCCTGCCTCTCTTCTCCCTCACCTCTTGACCAAGCAGCTCCCTCTCTCTCTCTCTCTCTCTGTCCCCCTCCCCCTCTCTCTCTCTCTCTCTCTCTCTGTCTCTCTTTGCCAGACCAGCGTCCATCTTTGATGTCTGTGTACTTTTGCATTTTGAATAAATGGTCTTAAACTGCTCAATAACTGTTCTTCATTTTAGTAGCCAACAGGTTAGGAATATACGACACTACCTTTGCGATCGACCGGTCGATCGCGATCGACGTATTGGGCACCCCTGAAATATACAGTATGTGCAGAGGTAGTGATAGGTGACTATGTAATATACAGTATGTGCAGACAGAGGTAGTGATAGGTGACTATGTAATATACAGTATGTGCAGAGGTAGTGATAGGTGACTATGTAATATACAGTATGTGCAGACAGAGGTAGTGATAGGTGACTATGTAATATACAGTATGTGCAGAGGTAGTGTTGTAAACATCAGTAGAGCACGACCACCTATTCCAACGCGCTGTGAGTTTGCCGCGCTGCTTTTAACCGCCTATGATTAATGTATGCTCTTTTAACCCCCTATGTTATGCCCCTAAGCTAAATGCTTGTCCTGTCTACTTTTTTGTGCCTATAGGTCTACCTATATTTGATCTTTTAAATGTACTTTTTTCCTCCAGGGAGCCGTATACAACATCATGGCATAGGGACTGCGGATGAAAACTATAGCTTTCGGGCTAACTCTGGCGTATTTACAATTTATTTTTGTTTTATTAAGCACTGAATGACAACGTTTTTTTTTTTTTTCGTTTTTTTTCAAAGAATGCAATACTTTATTTCTGTGTTGGACACAAAGATCAAATGAACACCAAAGATGGGAGATGGTCAAGCGTGAGCAGGAGGAGATGTTTTCACACACTGCAAACATATCAGGGAGGGTATTCCATCGTTCCATCCACGTCGCGAGACTCATCAGAATAAGCCAGGATTTTCCTTTAGCGATGTTGATGGAATACCCCCCCAGGAGTTCATAAATGTAGATAATATGTATGTATGTGCCCATACTGTTAGGGGGAGAGGAGGGAGGGGGGGGGGGATAAATACCACTGCAGGTTGTTGCCCCCCACGATGACATCACAGAGGGGACTATCGACCTGTCTCTCTCCGTTAGTTTGGTCTGATGTCATACACGACATCTCAGACACTACTGGGACAATTCTGATTAAACTTGAATGAATGATGCGTCTTGCCAATGATGCATGTTTCCAACAGAGATCAGGGGGGGTATTCTATCAACGTCGCTAAAGGACAATGCAGGCTTATTTTGATAAATCTCGCTTTAAAAGATCTATGAAAAAAGGACCCAGGATTTTCTCGCGAGAGTTATCAGAATAATCCAGGATTTTCCTTTAGCGATGTTGATGGAATACCCCCCTGGCATTTAGAACACTACACTGATTGGCCCAAGGGGGGCGCTATAGTAACAAATACAATTCCAAACTTTGAAGAAACATAATATCTCCTGTCTACAGAGACCCCACATAGTAGAAAAAAAATGTTTTATGTGTGAATCCGTTCCCTCTGTTTAGTAATTTGTTAGGGTTAGGGTTAGGCCCTACGAGCCAGAAGGATCGCAAGGATTAGGGTTAGGGTTAGAATCCTTGCGATCGTTCTGGCTTGTAGGGCCTAACCCTAACCCTAACAAATTACTAAACCGAGGGAACGAATTACTAAACCGAGGGAACAGATTTACTAAATCGAGGGAACGGATTCACACATTGATAGGATGCGTTTTACATTGTGCTTAGGTAAACTCTAAATACTCTATCATTAGGAATTATGTTGTACAAGGTGTAATATCTAAAGTGCTGACACAGGCTGCAAACTCTCTGTCTGTAACTGGACCTGAGCCAAATATAGAGACCACGGGACCAGTTTGGCTCTAAGGACATTGGAGCCTTGTGGTGGTCAGCAAGGTGGTACGACAGGGACACAGGATGGAGACTTATGTGGGTACTGATGTCAATAGGTCAGTTGACCAGAGTCAAGTAACTCAGTTGCCATAACGACCAACCCGTTATGGTAGGGAAGCAGAGGCAAGCTGGCTTCTAACTTTAGTATGTAAACAACATGTATGACTGGTGACTGGTGATTGGCAAGGTACAGCTGTTTCCGGTGTCAGCGGAAATCTAGGATATAAGCCCATTGCAAAGTGTCATTCGGGGTGTGTCTCTCACCGTTGCTTGCCGTGTGTTGAGAGGCTGCCCAGCGCTGTATGGAATAAACTTTATCTTAATTGTCTACTTGAGCAACCTATTAATTATTCACTTAACGAGGAATGAACAAATCTAGGTCACCGCCCTCTTCTGAACATTCACCTACTATCAATTGGCGTCTACGAACAGGATCAGCTTCAAAAGGTAGGAAATATCTAAACATATTGACTGCCTTCCCAGCTGAACAAAAAACCTGTAATTTTTTTCCTTGAATGAAGGAAAGGGGGATGAATTTGATGATGGGGGGGCCAATGACTAAATTTGACTAAATATTAAAGGTTGAGTATTGATGTGTACATGAAGGTCATTGATCCACATATAGGATAATGCGTTATAAAAGGACAGAGCTGCTAGGTGTCACTCTGGAGGTGATATACTGATACTGGATATTGATTAATTCATAGAAGAATTGATTAAACGGAATTGGGCATTCCGTGGGGTTTTATTTATGGTTATCTGTAAGGTACAGACATATTGAGGTATTTGACAGGAAATAAGGTGAACTGCAGAGCACGCTTGAGTCAATTGAAACTATGAAGTAGAATGTTGATTAAGATGGTTAAATGAATAAGGTATTGACACGCAAGTGGTTATGGTATGTAATTTGAAGTATGATTTAAAGAAAGTGTTTATAAGTGGTCAAGTAATGTGGGTATATTCTGTAGAGAAACAGGATAATGAAAGATAAAGATCAGCGGTAAAAAGACAGTTGTAGGACGATAAGAAGTTGAACGGATACGGCATTTGTGTTAATGTTAAAGCGCAACAGATTTGAGTGACAAGATTGATTTATTGAGACAGGAGAGAACAGATGAGACGTGGATTTAAATGACCTTGATGAAACGCAATACAACGGACTGAATTAAAGCATATAAGTAGTACTAAACACGAATTGGGTAACTATAAAGCTCTAACGAGACAATTTAGATAAAAGAATTCCTTTTTACTAACGTTGTGTGCATTGTAATTAATCAAACATGGGTAATCAAACGTCTAGGACGGCAAATTGTGAGAAACGGATTATTAAGTATAAGTCGGTTAGGGACCTGCCAAGAGGGGAAAGACAAGCCATTAAGAAACTATTGGAAATTGATCCACACATAATTGATATTCCGATAAAATACACTGATACAGTGACACCAAAGGGATGGATTTTACTTAAATTAGGACCATTCTATGCAGAACCATTTCTAACAAAGATTGCGGAATGGAGTGACGATAATTTCCCAAGTATCGGGAGTTTTGAAAAGAATAAACTGAAGATTATTGATGAATATTTGATATCGAACAAAAGCATTTGCGACCCATTATGGGATATTGATTACATGAAAGAAGTCTATCAAGCATGGGTAATAATGTCTAAACAATGGCCTGGTAATATTGTCAGAAAGCAGGAACACAATAGGTCTAACCCTATACCCAGGATACAGGAGATACAGAGCGTGTCCCCTCCTATAAGGGCGTCTCCTCCTGTGCAGGCTGAGCAGGCTGTGACACGCAGCGTGATCCAGGTGCAAGCGCCACTGCTAACTATAGAGGAGAAAGTCCTGTATAAACCATTAACCATATCTGACGTATCTGCAATCATAGTCGACGCACCCAGACCCTTGATTAACCCAAAAGGATTCATAAATTGGTATAAAACAATGTTGCTACATGGTAATTTGAATGGCACGGATTTAAGATACATTCTGATCACGTTAATGCCAGATGTTGAAATTGATACTTTGATAAATGCTTGTGAAACTTTGAATGAAAATAATGATGGGCCATGTAGAGGTAAAACAATTACAGAACGATTCCCATGGTTTAATAAAGAACACAAGTTGACTCACATTGAACAATTAACCAAATTTCTAAACGAACATGCCAGCCAAAACCGTGATATCTCACAAATTCTGAACTGTAAACGTAAGCCTAATGAAACAATGTCTGACTTTGTAATCAGATTCCAAAATACCTGGAGAGAAAAGGCGAATTTGGAATTAGAGGACAAACCTAACGCGTTCTTTACAAACATGATTCTAGATGGTATTGGAGACGATGCAAAGAACTTCAAATTATCAACACCAGACATTTTCTCAATGACACCAGCATTGATTGAAAAACGAATAAGGGAATTAGAAGCTTTGGGATTGTTTAATAAGCGACACCAATCACAAGCCTTGGAGCTTGCGCAATACACGGACCTAGAGGGATGGAATGAATACTAAGCATTATGGGTAATGAAGTCTTACGTGAAGCATGGCGAGTGATAGAGTTATAGAGAAATCATTGAGTTAAGTAATAAGAATCCTTGTATTGATTAACATATTGTAAACAAATGATAAAGAGTGAAATGAATAACTATTGTATTTTCAGGACAAGCTAAATAGCTTAGCACGAACAGCAAAAAGTGGTAAGAGACGCGAGTGGTAAGAGACTGCACAAAGCTGCACCAGAGACGACACTCTGAACCTACACTATTAATAGAACTGCCCTTGCAAACAAGACGCAGCCTCTGTGAAACAGACACACAGACGCATTCTTGCAGATAACACATAGAAGTGTTCCTCATATACACGTAAATGTAGTTGTCTCTTATTGTAATTGTCATACAATTCTGCATTGACTCAGTAAACGTAACATTTGAATTTACTTAGTGAACAGAGATAAGACCATGCATTGATGACTGTTGATGTTCACACAAGCAAAGAGGAATATGTGACATTTTGATTGATGAATAATCCCGAACGGACAACACAACTCTTGCCAATTCTATCTCCTGACAGAACCAAGAAAATGCAGAGAAACTGAGCGACGGACTAAAAACGGGGGCGTTGCTGAGGGCCAATCTAACAGAAGTGGGGGCTGAAATGACAGTGAACGATTGACGGATGAGAGAAAGGGGAAACCACAAATAATAATTCTCTGTGTAACTGTAAATGAAAATGTTGTTTTTCTGTTTGGAAGCGGAAACATGATAATGACATGACAGACTACAGACTTTGATAAAGCAATTACACATACGAATAATGACAGTACTTCACACAACCAACAGTGTTAATCGGCCAACAGCTGAATGCACGAGCATTACACATTAAAGCAACATTTATGATAGAAAACCATTCACACTGACTCAAGAATGTCTCTGATAAATCTACTAAAACCAACGGGTGATTGACTGAGAAATATTTGATTATAAGAGAGGGATAGAACATTTAAATGTTCACAGCAAATTTAAACCTTAATGCAAAATAAGCTTATAGTGTACATAGACCAACGGGGAAGTATTCAAGCCATCAGTAACGATTGTGATCAGAATTTTTAACATACGGGTAGAATAGAACCTATCTACCTCATTAAAAGTATGCTTATGGGAATTGACTCAGATTGCACATTGACAGTGAATAAACTAAGTATTGAAGACTGATTTGGATATTAAAGGGACGGTTCACGGTTTTTCACAACACACGTCCTAGTTTGATACCCATGGCATGAACCTCAAATGACAAATCTTTTGTTTCCTCTAGGAGCATTGATGAAGGACGAGTTAACCATTTTGAGAGAAACTAAATGTCTGTCTACCTGTACTTAACAATTGTGCAATCCCTGTATCTAAAAATGTCTCAGCAGGCAAGTGCATAACTCACTAGAGGGGGGGGACCACAGGGGGCCCAACCCACTCTCAACTCTGACGATGAGACCCAAGCAAAGGGGAAAACACGTATTATGACAAACGATTACTGATTCCAGTACCATAATGATGACTATCTCTGCTATTAACCATTATTCTTGATGTTGTTGTGAATTAAGATTGAAACTAGGACAAGAGATACCGGACAGACGATGCGTGCCGAGAGAAACCGTGTGATCCTGGCCTCGTTGTGCATAAGATGGATTGCCACAATTTTATCGGTTCTGTATACGCTCTGGGTGTTAACTAACGAAACAGACTTTACTTTAACTGAAGACTCTGACACTAATCTTGTTCGCATGCGTCGTGACATCCAGGGAGTTAAACCGAATAGCGCACTAGACTCAGTTGCAGGAGTTTGCCAGTTTGTTGACGATTGTTGTACGTATTCACCACAACAGGATTAAACCTTTAAGATCAGACAATGGGGACATAGAACAAGAGGGGAGAGAAAAGTAGGGGGTAAGGATTTAGAGTTTCAATAACACTGTTAAAACATTTGAGCAAGCATCATGATGGTGAATGAAATAATTTCTACTGTGAGTCTCTCAATAACACAGCAACAATACAAGAGGACGACAAGGCGAAAGACAACAATGTTCCACCAGCATCTCAGATAGTGCCTCATTGCGACCGGAAAAGCATGATGGTCCCTCTGTTGAAGATCGACCTAGGATATCGAAGAACCAAGACACCTAAAGAAACGGATTGACGATATCCCTATTTGTTAAAAATGTATAATTATGTAACAAACTATGGAAAAACATTTGATTTGAATTAATGATGGAAATGATACCTACTTCATTTGTAATGAGTAGTTAGACATAGTAATGAGAAACCTATTTGGATATTTTCTCCTTTAAACAACAAAAGGTTTTTATCCAAAGAAGGTGATTATTCATCAGAGTAGTTTTAACCACAAAGTGACCTTTTACTCATGCCAAGTCAATTGTGGAGTGAGATGTTTGTTCACTTTGTCAGGCCACATGACTGGGAACTTGCATTTGTCCATGGGAAAAGTCATTTAATGACGATTCCGGGGGGGGAATGCAGGATCTCAACCATGGGGAAAGAAAGAGAAATAATTAAAGTTACTGTCCATTAGAGGAGAAAAAAAAGAGTGGGCTGATAGGATGCGTTTTACATTGTGCTTAGGTAAACTCTAAATACTCTATCATTAGGAATTATGTTGTACAAGGTGTAATATCTAAAGTGCTGACACAGGCTGCAAACTCTCTGTCTGTAACTGGACCTGAGCCAAATATAGAGACCACGGGACCAGTTTGGCTCTAAGGACATTGGAGCCTTGTGGTGGTCAGCAAGGTGGTACGACAGGGACACAGGATGGAGACTTATGTGGGTACTGATGTCAATAGGTCAGTTGACCAGAGTCAAGTAACTCAGTTGCCATAACGACCAACCCGTTATGGTAGGGAAGCAGAGGCAAGCTGGCTTCTAACTTTAGTATGTAAACAACATGTATGACTGGTGACTGGTGATTGGCAAGGTACAGCTGTTTCCGGTGTCAGCGGAAATCTAGGATATAAGCCCATTGCAAAGTGTCATTCGGGGTGTGTCTCTCACCGTTGCTTGCCGTGTGTTGAGAGGCTGCCCAGCGCTGTATGGAATAAACTTTATCTTAATTGTCTACTTGAGCAACCTATTAATTATTCACTTAACGAGGAATGAACAAATCTAGGTCACCGCCCTCTTCTGAACATTCACCTACTATCACACATCAAATACATTTTTTCTACCATGTGGCCCCAGGGGGCCTGTACCTGTCTCGTCAGAGCTATGGTCATTAGCAGCCCTGCCACACGGACATAGAAGCTCCACCCATTACAGTTTTGCCAAACTAACTTTTTGTCCCAACCAAACCTTTTTATTCTCTTTCATTAATCCACAAACAGGTTTGAATAACTGTGACCAATCAACACAAGGAGGGGTACCGCATCATTTGTGGAGGACAACATGTTTACTGTAGACTTGTTTAGGGTGTCTTTGGCTGTGTTCGTAAATTCGCTCTGAGATCGCCGGAGCGCACACTGGATTCAACGTCATAAAGGGACCAAGTGATTTGATTGGACAAGAGGCGTTCCATGAGTGCCGATCAGATTTCCAGAGCGAATTTACGCAGCCTATATCAGAATAATCCTAAATTGGAGTCTATGAGGGTTGAAACCATCTCAGTGTTGTGTTTCTAACATTGGTATGACGTTTGACTACAGTGCCATAACAATCCTTGTATGTAAACATTTCAAGGGGCTGGGAAATGAAATTAAATCAAACTGACTGGAACAGCACAGTTTATTGCAACGCCACAACGGTTCTGGTTTATGTACAAAAAAACGAGTTCATAAGTTGCATAATCATCATCACGCTTGCAGTTTTTTTAATAAGACCTAAGCACACAAAACAAAAAGACAAATCTCCTATGGGCACTTACTCCATTTGGCATCATGGACATAAACAAAACCAAAAACATAAACGAGGACATGACGTCATAAACAAGATGACATCATAAACAAGACATGACATCACAGGACAGGAGGGTCACGGGGTCGACGCCAAGTCAGGTGCTTCGAGGGAAAACAAATCAAAACTCAAACTTAGATGACTGGCTAGACTCGCAGTGGTTCTCAACCCTCTCCTCAGGGACCCCCAGCCACTCCACATATTTGATCTGTTCCACCACCAGCTCACCTGATTCAACTAACTAAAGTACAAATCATTATTGCTTTATACTTGATTAGTTGAATCAGGTGTGCTGGTGGTGGAACAGATCAAATATGTGGAGTGACTGGGGGTCCCTGAGGAGAGGGTTGAGAACCACTGGGCTAGAGCAACCATGTTGGAGAGGGTTACTGTGATGTTTTTTTCTACAAGAAGCAGAACGTTTATCTATTTCGTGACGTTAGAATTATAAGGTTTTATCTCCATTTTTGGTAAAAATTTAGTTTTTTTTTACATAATCTGATCCATTAGGTGTTTATTAATGCCTGTGTGGTGTTATTTTTAAAATGTTGAAATTTTTGAGTTAGTAATTCATAAAATACAAAGGTTCCATCTCACAGAACATAATGGAATGTAAAAACTTTGACACTCAATATCTCTGAACTGCCCTAAACGGAGATAGAACCATATCATTCTAAGCTCACCATTTATTGAAGGTATATCTTAACCGTTGATCCCCTTTTAGTGCAGGGAGACTAGCCTAGACGATGTCAGCTAGCTAGCAGTGTTAGAATACGTGTTAAGGAGATAGTTTTGATTCTAGTTCAGTGTAGGGTGTGTAACACAGGTGTGTAACCACTTAAAGCTATGCTGTGTGTTTATAACAACATTGTGTTACAAGTTTCAGTATTCATTCTCCTGAAGAAGTAAACTACAAATCCCACAATGCATCATCATCAACAGCAGTGACATACACAGAGCTCAATGTGAAGGGTGTCCCTTGTGGTATCCAGTGATAGCTCAGTTATTACGTACGCACGCACACACTGTTTTGTGGAGCCGCCACCACGTCTAACGTGTGATTGTGTGAGGGGCTGTTAGGCGTACGACCACAGACAGACAGGGTGAGATGTTATCATACGTTAGTATCTGATCTTCTATAGTAAATATTATTATATCAAGTATGGGTGTATCACGGGTGTTGTCACGGTAACCGCGTATCGGGTGAAGAGAGGCATCCTGCACAGACACAGAGCACTGACACACAGAACGAGAGAAACCAGTGTGTGTGTGTGTGTGTGTGTGTGTGTGTGTGTGTGTGTGTGTGTGTGCGCGCGCAGACACAGAGAACCAACACACAAGCAGAACGAGAGACAACACCAGTGTGTGTGTGTGTGTGTGTGTGTGTGTGTGTGTGAGAGAGAACACCAGTGTGTGATTTCACCAGTTTGTTATCTGATATCAAACAGTTTGACAAACAGCTTCTGAGCGACACACCTGCAGCTTCAGACAGTGAGCAGGTTCAACAGATGAGTGTGTGTGTGTGTGTGTGTGTGTGTGTGTGTGTGTGTGGTGTGTGTGTATGTGTTTGTGTGTGTGTGTGTGTGTGTGTGTGTGTGTGTGAGACGTTATTTGGACAGCACTGCATGCATGTTGACAGACATGTTTTAGTTATTATCATGCTTCAAAAATACCCTGCTATCATTTAGTTCCAGAGGTAAAAAAGTCTGTTTTTTAACGACCACTGTTATAACCACTGTTATAACCACTGTTATAACCACTGTTATAACGACTCTCCCCTTCAACAGTCATGACTGACCCTCTGAAACAGGTTAATGAAACATTCTTGTGTTTGCTGCTAGCAGTGTAGTCCATGTTCATCAGTCAAGTACAGGCAATTTATTTCTTTTTTAAATTTCACCTTGATTTCATTTTTTCATCTGGCATCTTTTCATTCGCGCGCTAGCTAACATTAGCTAGGCATTCAGCTAGTTAGTACATCCATACGTTGTTGTCATGGTAACGTTATTTTCCAGTTTGTTTGTTTAGTTGTTTCTTTTTACATCCAATGCCATATTATCATATCACAACAATAAATAACAAAAATGGAAGAAACAAAGGAACAGGTGTGTGATGTAGACATGATACCAGATGTATCACATCTCACCTTCATCATCATCATCATCATCATCATCATCACCTTCTTCATCGTCCCAACACGGAATGTATCACAATCGGGGGGGGGGGGGGGGGGGGGGGCGGCGTCAGTAGCCAATTGTCCATCCACCAATCAGAGAGCTGAATCATCATCATAGTCCCTCCCACTCTCATCACATGACCAACACCTGACTCTCTCACCTGTCCGACACAGTGGGCGAAAAGTTTCTGGGGAAACACAGTTGTTTCTGTTGTGAATTCCCAAGGAGGGTTCAGTGGGGTTAAAGGTCATCGGGCGTGGAGAGAAGGAGGCCACAGAGACACAGGAGAGGAGAGGAGGGGAGAGGAGAGGAGAGGAGAGGAGAGGAGGGGAGAGGAGGGGAGAGGAGAGGAGAGGAGAGGAGGGGAGGAGAGGAGAGGAGGAGGAGAGGAGGAGGAGAGGAGAGGAGAGGAGAGGAGAGAAGAGGAGAGGACAGGAGAAGAGAGGAGAGGAGAGGAGAGGAGAGGAGAGGAGAGGAGGGGAGAGGATGGGAGGGGAGGGGAGGGGAGGGGAGGGGAGAGGAGAGGGGAGGAGAGGAGGAGAGAAGAGGAGAGGAGAGGAGAGGAGAGGAGAGGAGAGGAGAGAAGAGGAGGAGAGAAGAGGAGAGGAGAGGAGGGGAGAGTAGAGGAGAGAAGAGGAGAGGACAGGAGAAGAGAGGAGAGGAGAGGAGAGGAGAGGAGGGGAAGGAGAGGAGAGGAGGGGAGAGGAGGGGAGGGGAGGGGAGAGGAGAGGAGAGGAGAGGGGAGGAGAGGGGAGGAGAGGAGGAGAGAAGAGGAGAGGAGAGAAGAGGAGAGGAGAGGAGGAGAGAAGAGGAGAGGAGAGGAGAGGAGAGGAGAGGAGAGGAGAGGAGGGGAGAGGAGGGGAGGGGAGAGGAGAGGAGAGGAGAGGAGAGGAGAGGAGAGGAGAGGAGGGGAGGGGAGAGGAGGAGAGAGGAGGGGAGGGGAGGGGAGGGGAGGGGAGAGGAGAGGAGAGGAGAGGAGAGGAGAGGAGAGGAGAGGAGGGGAGAGGAGAGGAGGAGAGGAGAGGAGGGGAGAGGAGGGGAGAGGAGAGGAGAGGAGAGGAGGGGAGAGGAGGGGAGGGGAGAGGAGAGGAGAGGAGAGGAGGGGAGGGGAGAGGAGAGGAGAGGAGAGGAGAGGAGAGGAGAGGAGGGGAGGGGAGAGGAGAGGAGAGGAGGATGAACAGTCAGAGAGAAGGGTTCTGCATGGCACCAAGATGGAGGGATGAGTGGAGAAGTGGACGAGTACGAATCCACCCATGTCTCCATATCAAGGATGAGGAAGAGTGTGTGTGTGTGTGTGTGTTTATCAGTGTGTGTGTGTGAGTGTACCAGTGTGTGTGTGTGTGTGTGTGTGTGTGTGTGTGTGTGTATCAGTGTGAGTGTGTGTGTGTATGTGTGTATGTGTGTATGTGTGTGTGTGTTTATCAGTGTGTATGTGTGAGTGTACCAGTGTGTGTGTGTGTGTGTGTGTATATCAGTGTGAGTGTGTGTGTGTATGTGTGTATGTGTGTGTGTGTTTATCAGTGTGTATGTGTGTGTCTGTGTGTGTTTATCAGTGTGTGTGTGTGTATGTGTATTAGTGTGTGTGTGTATATATCAGTGTGAGTGTGTGTGAGTGTACCAGTGTGTGTGTGTGTGTGTGTGTGTGTATATCAGTGTGTGTGTGTGTGTGTGTGTGTGTGTGTGAGTGTGTGTATATCAGTGTGAGTGTGTGTGTGAGTGTACCAGTGTGTGTAAGTGTATTAGTGTGTGTGAGTGTGTGTGTGTGTGTATATCAGTGTGTGTGTGTGTGTGTATGTGTATCAGTGTGTGTGTGTGTGTGTATATCAGTGTGTGTGTAAGTGTATCAGTGTGTGTGTGTGTGTGTGTGTGTATCAGTGTGTGTGTGTAAGTGTATCAGTGTGTGTGTATGTATATCAGTGTGTGTGTGTGTGTGTGTGTGTGTGTGTGTATATCAGTGTGTGTGTGCTACTGCAGGTAGCGGTAGATCTTGAAGCAGTGGTTCCCAGAGTCGGCCACCACCACGTGTCCGTCGGAGGTGAGGGCGAGGCCCTGGGGGCCGTACAGGGGGTCCGCCGACGTGTTGATGTAGGACAGGAAGGAGCCGCTACCGTCAAACACCTGGAGGGGGGGGGGGAGGGGGGTAGGGGGGAAAGAGGGGAGAGAGAGAGAATGAGAGAGGTGAAGGGGGTAGGGGTGAGAGAGGTGAAGGGGGTAGGGGTGAGAGAGGTGAGGGGGGTAGGGGTGAGAGAGGTGAAATGGGTAGGGGTGAGAGAGGTGAAGGGGGTAGGGGTGAGAGAGGTGAGGGGGGTAGGGAGGGAGGAGGGGAGAGAGAGAGAATGGGAGAGGGGAGGGGGGAGGTGGTGAGAGGAGAGAGTGAGAGAGGGGAGGGGGGAGGTGAGAGAGGGAGGGAGAGAGGGGAAGGGGTGAGGTGAGAGAGTGAGAGAGGGGAGGGGGGAGGTGAGAGAGGGAGGGAGAGAGAGAGGGGAAGGGGTAAGAGGAGAGATAAGGAGGGAGGGAG
The DNA here is from genome assembly GCF_963989245.1 of Nansenia antarctica. Lineage (NCBI taxonomy): Eukaryota > Metazoa > Chordata > Actinopteri > Argentiniformes > Microstomatidae > Nansenia > Nansenia antarctica. The sequence continues at coordinate 72,144,380 of NC_137676.1, forward strand.
GAGAGGTGGTGAGAGGAGAGAGAGTGAGAGAGGGGAGGGGGGAGGTGAGAGAGGGAGGGAGAGAGGGGAAGGGGTGAGGTGAGAGAGGGAGGGAGCAGAGGTGAGAGGAAAGAGTGTGAGAGAGGGGAGGTGAGAGGAGGGAGAGTGAGAGAGGGGAGGTGAGAGGAGAGAGTGAAAGAGAGGAGAGAGAGAGAGAGAAAGGGAGAGAGAGGACAAGAAGAGGGGAGAGAGAGGGATTGAATGAGTGTGTGATGAATCTATATTCCGTACATTACAAAAAGCACTCGTGACATGAACCACTGATCAAACAACGTTAAACAGACACGAGTTGAAAACAGTTACAGCGCTTAAACATACAACAGAACCACCCAACACAGGAAGACTATGACCAGCGTGTCCTGAACCTTGACCTTTGACCCCTACCTGTATGCGGCTGTTGCCCCAGTCCGCCACGATGATGTTCCCGTTCACGTCCACGGCCACGCCGGTGGGGGCGTTGAACTGCCCGTTCCCCTCCCCGTTAGAACCGAACTTCAGGATGAACTCCCCCTCTGGGTTAAACACCTGGGGAGGGAGGGGTGGACACACACACACACACACACGGGCACACACACGCACACACACACACACGGATGGGCCCACACATACACAGGCATAGACACACACACACACACGGACGGGCAGTCGGGCACACACACACACACACACACATGCACGGGCACGGACACACACACGGGCACGCACACACGTACGCACGCATAGGCACACACACACACACACACGGGCACGGGCACGGACACACACACACACACACGGGCACACACACACACACGGGCACACGGGCACACACACGGGCACACACACACACACGGGCACACACACACACCATAACCATGGATTTATTCACTCCATATCCTTGTCTCAATATCTATTTGCTAAAACAACATTTTCCTGCATTAGTCTTTTGTTCTGTGTTCTTCTAATCTTTTTTATTTTATTTATCATTTTACATTTACATTTTAGACATTTAGCAGACGCCTTATTCCAAAGCGACTTACAACAAATACATTTGTCTAAGTAAGTGAATCATCTCTCCATCAGTCATTATGAGAAACAGTAGTCAGATGCAGTTGTTATTCATTATTGTCATAGTCAATTTACTTAAACACACACCAAACTACACTGGTTTAGGGCGCCCTGGGTGTGGACTCTAAGGCCGAGTTTGTAAATTCGCAGGAGCACATACTGGGTTCAACGTCATAAAGGAACCAAGTAATCTGATTGGACAAGAGGCAGTCACGTGGATGCTCCGGCACTCTCAGAGCTAATTTACGAACGCGGCCTAATACAGAGAGAAAACATGATGGAATATGGAAACACAGACGGGTAAGGACAGCAAAATAAACATGGAGGACGTCTAACATTCAAACACGTGTTTGTGTTTGATGAGTGTGATAGACCAGGGTTAGGGCGTGTTTGTGTTTGCTGAGTGTGATAGACCAGGGTTAGGGTTAGGGTTAGGGTGATGAGTGTGATAGACCAGGGTTAGGGTTAGGGTTAGGGTGATGAGTGTGATAGACCAGGGTTAGGGTTAGGGTCTTTACCTTGACAGAATGGTTGTGGAAGTCGGTGACGATGATCTCATTGTTGTGGTTGACAGCTGCGAAGTGTGGCCCTGGAGACACACAGAGACTGTTACACACAACATACACACCATAACCCTGAGACACACACAGAGACTTACACACAACATACACACCCTAACCCTGGACACACACAGAGACTGTTACACACATGTCATCAACATCCTGATGACATTCCTTGCGTCCAAAACAGACAAACAGGATGACTTAAAAGCAAACAAAAAAGTACTGCATGGGAAATGATTTATGGGAGACATACTGTACACACACACACACACACACACACACACACACACACTAACACACAGACAGATGTAGGCACGCACACATACATACTGTACACACACACACACACACACACACAGATGTAGGCACGCACACAAACACACACACACACACACACAAACAAAGATACACACACACACGAAGAGCATGCAGGACATCCTCCACGGCGGAGTGACTCTCTGAAAGGGTCAAAAGGTCACAACAAGCCAAAGGTCACGACCCCTGATTGTGGGCGTCCTAGCCTCACCCCAGACCTGGAGGGGGCGGGGCCACATGCAGGTGTGTGAGCGGAGCAGGAGAGAGAGGGGGGGGGGGACAGAGGGGGATGGACGGACGGGCGGACGGACGGACACACGTTACACGCATTACCATTGAGTGTACCTGCAAACTGCTTGTCCCCGTTGCCGCGGTTACCGAACTTGGTGACCAGCTTGCCGTTGGGCTGGAAGATGAAGACGCAGCAGGCCTTGTTGTCCACGACGATCACGTGGCCGTTCCTGTCCACAGACACGCCCTTAGGCCCCATCAGCTTCCCAGAGCCCAGCTTGTTCTGGAGGGGGGGGGGGGGGGAGGACGGGGGGGGAGGGGGAGGACAGGAGGGGGGGGGGGGGGTAAGAGGCATGAAGACTAGCCTTAACACTAGAACAGCCGTGCCTCTTTACCTACAAAAAGAGCTGCCTCTTTACAAAGTCACCTCTATGTCACCCACCTTGAACTTGCCGTCGGAGGAGAAGATGCTGACCCACTTGTTGTCGTAGTCGGCGATGATGATGTCACCGTTGGGGTGGACGGCCACGCCCGTGGGCCGCTGCAGTTGCCCTGGCGACCGACCCCGCACGCCGAAACGGCTCTTAAACGCTCCGTCGTTGGAGAAGATCTGAAACACACACAAACACACACACACACACACGCACGTACACACACGTACACACACACACACACACGCACACATGCACACACGCACACACACACACACACACACACACATGCACGCGCACACACACACACACACGTACACACACGTACACACACGCACGCACACACAGTTGCTAAGAGAATACGGTATCTTTTCACAGAACATTTTTCCTCATGTTAACTTTAAATGGAACACATTTAAATGGAACACATTTAAATGGAACACATTTCCAGCATTCCATGTTTCCACCAGGGCGCATTACAGGGGGCACAGGTGACAGATGGTCTCCATGGAGACAACAAAGAGCTGCCTCAGGGCTAATTATGTCTCAGAATGATGAGTCACTCTGCTCAGCACACCAGTAACACCCCATAATAACCATGCTGAGAGAGAGAGAGAGAGAGAGAGAGAGAGAGAGAGAGAGAGAGGGAGAAAGAGGGAGAAAGAGTGAGAGAGAAAGAGAGATAGAGAGAAAGAGTGAGAGAGAAAGAGAGATAGAGAGAAAGAGTGAGAGAGAAAGAGAGATAGAGAGAAAGAGTGAGAGAGAAAGAGAGAGAGCGAAAGCTATAGAAAGAGAAATAGAGAGATAGAGAGAAAGAGAGAGAGAAAGAGAGAGAGAGAGAGAGAGAGAGAGAGAGAGAAAGAGAGAGAGAGAAAGAGAGAGATAGAGAGAGAAAGAGAGAGAGAGAGAAAGAGAATACAGTACATTTCCTAAGGTTAACAGTACAGTGAAACAAGAACTATTTGTTTTCCTTCCAACATTTTCAAAACCCACAAAGAATTTATAACAGAAACAAATACAGAAAAGCTCCCATAATTACTGGGCGAAATACCCAAATGTGAAATCTGAGCAGCCACATTTTTGACTGTGTGCCACCTCCGAAGGTCAACCAGCGGACCATAGACGTTGCGGTATAACCTAACTGTTTATGTTTGTTTTTCACTCATGAGCCTTTTAATATTTGTCTTCACTTTACCTCTTTACCTTATTGTTTTTGACGCTTTGGCAATGTGAACATTAAATGTTTGTGTGTTCATGTCAATAACGCCAACTGAATTGAATTGAGAGAGAGAGAGAGAGATGCTTTGGCAATGTAAACATTTGTGTGTTTATGTCAATAAAATTCAAAAATTTAATTGAATTGAGAGAGAGAGAGAGAGAGGCGTACAGGAGCTTCAACAGATGGGTGTGTTGAGCTTACAGAGAGAGAGAAAGACAGGCAGTGTGAGAGAGAGAGAGAGAGAGAGAGAGAGAGAGAGACGGAGAGAGAGAGAGAGAGAGAGAGAGAGGCAGTGTGAGTGGGAGACAGAGAGACGGAGAGAGAGAGAGAGAGAGAGGCAGGCAGGGTGAGAGAGAGAGAGAGAGAGAGAGAGAGAGGCAGTGTGAGTGGGAGACAGGCAGAGTGAGAGAGAGAGAGAGAGTAAGAGAGAGAGAGAGAGGCAGTGTGAGTGGGAGACAGAGAGAGAGAGTAAGAGAGAAAGAGAGGCAGTGTGAGTGGGAGACAGAGAGAAAGAGAGAGGCGTAGAGGAGCTTCACCAGATGGGCGTGTTGAGCTTGGCCCAGAGGAACATTCTAGTGAGAAGTGTGAAGTGCGTTAGAGACCAAGTGCAAAGCACCGTACCAACGCTATCCATTACCACAGGCCTGCTGGTTCATATGGAACGTACCAATGCTATCCATTACCACAGGACTGCTGGTTCATATGGAACGTACCAACGCTATCCAGTACCACAGGCCTGCTGGTTCATATGGAACGTACCAACGCTATCCATTACCACAGGACTGCTGGTTCATATGGAACGTACCAACGCTATCCAGTACCACAGGACTGCTGGTTCATATGCACCGTACCAACGCTATCCATTACCACAGGACTGCTGGTTCATATGGAACGGTAAACGGACTGCACTTACATAGCGCTTTATTCCAAAGTGCTTTACAACGGCCTCTCATTCACCCATTCACACATTCACACACCAATGGCAGCAAGCTACCATGCAAGGAGCCGGCCCGCTCACTGGGAGCAATTTGGGGTTCAGTGTCTTGCCCAAGGTCACCTCGACACGTCTATATCATGTCTGTTCTCTGGAATCAGGGCTTATTCCATGTTGGTATCGTGTGGTTTGCTACCATTCCTCAGCCTATTACAATGAGCCCGTCCTCCGATTTCTACCTCCACCAGCCTCCCCTGGAGGAGCAGCCCTGTCGGAGTCTCCCAGAGGTCTCACAACAACAACAACAACGCTAGTTTAGGCTTTAGCTTACGAGGCTAACACGGTTGATGACGTGGGTTCAATGCCCTGTCAGTTACACAGCCAATAGGAAGCAGTCTCAGGTGTCTCTTACCTGAACTCACACTGACAGCTGTCGCTGTCTGCTGCAGTAACGCCTGCAGGCTTAAGCTCGGCAGGCTAACATGGTCGATGACCTGGGTTCAATGCCCTGTCATTTACACAGCCAACAGCCGAACACACTTTAGCTCGACAGGCTAACTTGATGCTACGTCTTTTTTTTTTTTAAAGCTTTTTTTTTTCTGAGTGGGGCAGTCCCACTGGACCACCCCAGGCCATGGTGCTAGACCACTGGACCACCCCACTGGACCACCTCAGGCCATGGTACTGGTACCAGACCACTGGACCACCCCAGGCCATGGTGCTAGACCACTAGACCACCCCAGGCCATGGTGCTAGACCACTGGACCACCCCAGGCCATGGTACTGGTACCAGACCACTGGACCACCCCAGGCCATGGTGCTAGACCACTGGACCACCCCAGGCCATGGTACCAGACCACTGGACCACCCCAGGCCATGGTGCTAGACCACTGGACCACCCCAGGCCATGGTGCTAGACCACTGGACCAGCCCAGGCCATGGTGCTAGACCACTGGACCACCCCAGGCCATGGTGCTAGACCACTGGACCACCCCAGGCCATGGTGCTAGACCACTGGACCACCCCAGGCCATGGTACTAGACCACTGGACCACCCCAGGCCATGGTACCAGACCACTGGACCACCCCAGGCCATGGTGCTAGACCACTGGACCACCCCAGGCCATGGTGCTAGACCACTGGACCACCCCAGGCCATGGTGCTAGACCACTGGACCACCCCAGGCCCTGGTACCAGACCACTGGACCACCCCAGGCCATGGTGCTAGACCACTGGACCACCCCAGGCCCTGGTACCAGACCACTGGACCACCCCAGGCCATGGTGCTAGACCATTGGACCACCCCAGGCCATGGTGCTAGACCACTGGACCACCCCCGGCCATGGTACCAGACCACTGGACCACCCCAGACCATGGTGCTAGACCACTGGACCACCCCAGGCCATGGTACCAGACCACTGGACCACCCTAGGCCCTGGTACCAGACCACTGGACCACCCCAGGCCATGGTGCTAGACCACTGGACCACCCCAGGCCATGGTACTAGACCACTGGACCACCCCAGGCCATGGTACCAGACCACTGGACCACCCAGGCCATGGTGCTAGACCACTGGACCACCCCAGGCCATGGTCCTAGACCACTGAACCACCCCAGGCCATGGTCCTAGACCACTGAACCACCCCAGGCCTGGTACTAGACCACTGGACCACCCCAGGCAGGTTGTTGGCTGCAGTAACGCCTGCAGGCTTTAGCTCAGCAGGCTAGCCCCAGGTCTCTTACCTGGACACACTGGTTGTTGCTGTCGGCGATGAGCACCTTGCCCAGGGAGGAGGCTGCCACGCCCTGGAGGTTGGTGAACTCTCCCTTGTTCCTGCCTTTGGTGCCTGGGGGGGGGGGGGGGGGGGGGCAACACACACACACACACACACACACATGTAAATGGACTGCACTTACATATTAGCACCTTATTCCAAAGCGCTTTACAACGGCCTCTCATTCACCCATTCACACACACATCCACACACCAGTGGCGGCAAGCTACCATGCAAGGCGCCGGCCCGCTCATTGGGAGCACTGGTCAGTGCTCAAATGTAAAGTTAAAGCTCATGTTATATACAAGATGGTTTGCAGTAAACACCATTCAAGGTCAGGGGAGGCTGGTGAAGGTAGAAATTGGAGGATGTGCTCATTGTAATGAATGGAACACATGTTTGATGCCATTCTCCATTCAGTCCCCATGCATTACAATGAGCCTGTCATCCAATGTCTACCTCCACCAGCCTCCAGGTAATATAATTACAGTAATGATAGTGAGTAATACAGAGTATCTAGCAGGGTCTGTCTTGGTGTAATATCACCCACACCACCTCTGTCTCTTGGCTCGGGGCTTTAGTTTAGAAGTTCTAGAAGGTGGTAGAGAGTTCTAGAAGGTGGCCAGTGTTTTAGGTACTTCTAGAAGTTGTAAAGTTAAAGCTCATAAACAACTTAATGAAGCCAATCCCAACACGTTTTAACACTCCTGTTGTGTCCATCTTACCTATATACATTAATTCTGTTGCATTGCATTCATAATTTCTTCATCATTTCATTTCATCATTACATTGGATTACTGTATAATGCCTTGGTGTGGTTTACCTGCTGTAACTGCATCCTAGAGGGCACTCTCTAACGTAATGTATACGTTACATCTATGCTATGCTAGATAATATAATATATGATGTCATATTATGACACAGTCTGATCATTTGATCCACATGTCGACAACTAATCAAAATGTTCAGACTTTTATTTCGAAACACGGAGCTACGTTTCAACGTTGTTGAGAATCACAACACAAACTCGCTAGTCAAGCCAAAATACTGCAACAACGCAATGGATTCGTTGAGTAATCCCCACTGCTACCTAGTTAAATAAAACACTACTTTATATTGTTATCAGGCTCACAGAACAAGCTGTGTTAGTTGACTAGCGATGTGTCATTGACATGAGGACCAAAATGACCAGACTGTGTCACATATAGATAATAGCCTACACTGTGCACTGTGGTTGTTGCGATATACAGCATGGCGTCCATGTTCCCCTGTTCCTCTGCTTCTGTGTCTGATTGCTAATACTTTCTAAACTAGCTTCAGGGGAGTTATGAATCTGGCATATTTGAATCTGCAATGAGGAGGGATGTTTTTTTTTTTTTTTATAAACACTTGAGTAGGGAGGGTTTTGATAGGGCCTTTGTCCGGGGCAGTGGTTTGGTTTCTTTGACTGTGGGTGGGACAATGGAAGTAAAGATCTGAGGGTTATTTTATTTGATTGGTTTCTTTGAGCTGAAGGGGGGAAAGGCCTGCCCCTTTATTTATTGTGTTTATTTGTGTTTGGTTGGTCTATTTGGGTTTTCCTGTTTAACCCTGGCCTTGTTGCATTGAGCAGAAGTGAGATTGAAGGACTAGTGTTTACTAAAAGTGTTTACTAATGATTGTATGTACCCATGTATGTATGTGTCATGCATGTACCGTATGTCTTGTTTCAATTCCATGTATGATTGGATGATTCATTCTTTTTTATAATAAAAAGGCAGAAGAGACAAGGTGTCAGCCATGTAATCGCAGGGTCCCCGGTCATATACCCGATCCCGTCAACATATCCTACTCCGGTCATATATCCATCCCTCCTCTCTCTCACCCCCCCCATCCTTCCTCTCCACCTCTACTGTCCCTATCCCCAATAAAGCAGAAACGCCCTAAAAAAACACAATAAAAAACCAAACTACGTTCATCTACACAACAACAACAACAACAGCAGCAGCAGCGAGTCTTAGACGTACCGATCCTGAAGATGAGGTCGTCCTCGATGGGGTTCTCTTTCCTCTTCCCCGTGCTGTACATGCTGGCGGGCCTCTTGATGGCCTTCTGCTTCACGTGCGCGCTGCCCGGCGACTTCAGACGCTTCTTGGCGTTGTCGGCCGCCGAAGACGCCGCCGAGGCGTCGGCCATCTTGTTGGCCCGGACCCTGAAGGGGCTGCCCTTGATGTGCTGGTCGTAGAGGCGCAGCGACAGCGTGAAGCTCCCCTCGCGCGGCGCCGTGTAGAGATACTCGTACGTGCCGTTCTTGTTGTCCACGATGTCCCCCCCTCCTCCTCCTCTTCCTCCTCCCCCTCCTCCTCCTCCCCCACCCGAGGCGCTGTCCCCGACGCTGCTGCTGTCCGGCGTGGTCGTGGCGGTCGTCGTGGCGGTCGTCGTGGCGGTCGTTGTCGGCAAGATCTCGGCGGTGATGACGGCGTTGCCCATCTTGCACAGCTCGCCGTCCTTGTCCTTGGTGGTGATGGTGACCGACACGGGCGTGCCGGCCACGCACTGCCGCAGGCCCTCGCCCGTGGCGACCGTCTCCGAGGCGACGGCGTTGGTGGTGACGATGGAGCCCAGGTTGTGGATGGACTTCTTCAG
>NC_137676.1:72161057-72163557 GCF_963989245.1 Nansenia antarctica
GTGCTCCAGGTGAGTGAGTTATCAATAAAAACCCCAAGATATTTGTAGGAGGCGACCTGAGAGATGGATTGTTTGTGGATGACCACAGGCCTGTGGTCCCCAACACCTCTGGGGTCGAACACCATCTCCTCAGTTTTCTTAACATTTAAAACCAGGCAGTTAACATCACACCATTTAACAAACCTCTGGATTTCAGAATAATAGTCATTTAGGTCACTGTCCTTTTTGATTAAAGCAAGGATGGCAGTGTCATCTGAAAATTTTATGATGCGGTTGCTAGGGTAGGTGCTTCTGCACTCGTTTGTGTATAAAGTAAAGAGCACAGGGGAACTGACTATACCCTGAGGAGCACCAGTGCTTATGGTTCTGGGTTCCGAAAGAGTGCCATTAACACTGACCCGCTGTGTGCGGTTAGTTAAAAAGGAGTGATACCATTTTATAATGAGTATCTCTCTCCCCCCTTTCTCCCTCTCCCCCCCCTCTCTCTCTCCCCTCCCTCCCCCACATAATATATATATAGAAAGATAATGAAATATTTGAGTAATAACTGTTCAAATGAATAAAACAAACAAAGTATAAATCTTAAATTCTTTAAAAAATAACTTAAGACGGATTAGACTGCTACGCTAACGCTAATATCTGCCGCTACGCTAACCCCACCAGGCTGTAAAAATAAACCTGTTGCCATGGGAAACGGAGAGAGAGAGAGAAAGAGAGAGAGAGAGAGATTCTGCCTGATAGTTCAATGTCACATAATACTGAAGTAACACTTACACTTAAATGTCATCCACATCAAAAGTGTGTGTGTGTGTGTGTGTGTGTTTTTGGGGCAGAGCAAGGGCGGGGGTGTGTGTGTATAGCCTATCTATGAGTGTGTGTGTGTGTGTGTGTGTGTGTGTATAGCCTATCTATGAGTGTGTGTGTGTGTGTGTGTGTGTGTATAGCGTATGTGTGTGTATGTGAGGTTAACCCTACGTTTCCTGCGTGGTTGGGGCAGGACAGGGGCTGGTGTGTGAGTGTGTGTGTGTGTGTGTATAGTGTGTGTACAGCGTGTGTGTGTGTGTGTGTGTGTGAGCGTGTTTAACCCTACGTTTCCTGCGTGATTGGGGCAGGACAGCGGCTGCCCCGGGGTGCATGCGACGGCTGCGATGCTGCTGCGGCCCAGCGCATCGACGGGCGCGTCGCTGCCCGCGCTGAGGCCGCCGCAGCCATGCGGCCGCTGCAGCACGTCCATCAGGTTGGTGATGAAGAAGTTGCTCTGCAGCGCGTAGACGCCCTTCTCTGGCAGGATGGACGTCTGGCGACACACCGGACAGGACAGGGTCAGACTGTGGACCGGGATGTAGTTCTGGAGACACCTGGGAGGGGAGGGGGGAGGAGAGGGGAGGGGGAGGGAGGGAGAGTGAGGGGAGGGGGGGGAGAGAGGAGAGGGGGAGGGGGAGAGAGGAGAGGGGGGAGGGGGAGGGTGGGAGAGTGAGGGAGAGGGGAGGGGAGAGAGGGGGGAGAGGGAGAGGGGGGAGAGGGGCAGGGGGAGAGGGAGAGGGGGGAGAGGGGCAGGGTGGGAGAGGGGAGGAGAGGAGAGGGGAAGAGAGAGGGGGAGAGGGAGCAGTTAACAGGTATTCATTTTATTTCATCTGGTCTCTGTTTTGTTACGGGGTTAGTTTGTGTTTGATTTCTCCCCTTGGAAATATGTGACACGGTCTGGTGAAACAAGTCGGCAACCAATCAGAATGTTCAGACTTTTATTTTGAAATACAGAAATACGTTTCAAACGTTGTTGAAAATCACAAGACACACTCGCTAGTCAAGCCAAAATGCTGCAAGGCAATGGATTGGGTGAGTAATCCCCCACTGCTACCTAGTTAACTACAACACTACTTTACATTGTTAGCAGACTCACAAAACAACCTGTGTTAGTTGACTAGCGAGTGTGTCATTGATTTTCAACAATGTGTTTACATTTTTCGAAAATAAAACATGGCTGAATGTCTGAACATTAAATCGGAGACCGATTGACCAGACCGTGTCACTTATGTAGCCTTATGTTGACCTTGCTTGGCAGGGTGGTGAGTGGGTTTGGTGAGTGGGTTTGGTGAGTGGGTTTGGTGAGTGGGTTTGGTGAGTGGGTTTGATGAGTGGGTTTGGTGAGTGGGTTAGGTGAGTGGGTTTGGTGAGTGGGTTTGGTGAGTGGGTTAGGTGAGTGGGTTTGGTGAGTGGGTTTGGTGAGTGGGTTTGGTGAGTGGGTTTGGTGAGTGGGTTTGGTGAGTGGGTTTGGTGAGTGGGTTTGGTGAGTGGGTTTGGTGAGTGAGTTTTCCCCTTTGTTTCGTTGTCCCCTCCCCCCCTGCCACAGACGTGGGTAACCAAGGTAACCTAAGGTAGCAGGGAGTGTCTGTTGGGTAACCAAGGTAACCTAAGGTAGCGGGGAGTGTCTGTTGGTTCACCTTGGGAGTAGTTGTTTGTTTACCGTGTGTTGTGTGTAGGTAAGAGGGCTCGTTATTAA
>NC_137676.1:72168557-72173557 GCF_963989245.1 Nansenia antarctica
AAATGTTTTATCTATTTACTTCTTATATTTGCTTTTATTCATTGTAATTTTTATTTTCTTATGCTCCTCTTGCTGTATTTTTAAATAATGTATGTAAAGCACTTTGAATTGCCCCTGTTGTATGAAATGTGCTATACAAATAAACTTGCCTTGCCTTGCCTTGCCTATTAGCTAGCTAGCTGTAGCCACCTCTGTCCTGGTCCTATTTAACACAGGCAAAGAAACAGGACACCTTACTGCCACTAGAGAAAGACCCCCCCCCCCACACACACACACGCACACACACCCTCCCTCCCTCTCTCTTCTCGATAACTATGTGCCAGAAAATAGCTTGACATGACAGAAAGGAGAAAAAAAAAGAAAAGAAAAAAAGGTGTCCGTTGCCATAGAAACCTGGATGGGGATGAGAGGAGAGGTCGGCCCCGCCCACACTCATCTCTCTGTCTGTCTGGCTCTCTGACTGACTGACTGACTCACACAGGGGAGGCTGGGGGAGGCTGGGGGAGGCAGGAAACGGAGGACGGGCTCATTGTAATCAACCAAACTGGACAGGAAATCTGTACCCTGACCCCTAGGTAAGGGTTATGGTTAGGGTTTGGGTTTGGTTAGGGTTAGGGTTTGATTAGGGTTAGGGTTATGGTTAGGTAAGGGTTTGATTAGGGGTAGGTAAGGGTTATGGTTATGGTTTGGTTAGGGTTAGGGTTTGGTTAGGATTAGGGTTTGGTTAGGGTTTGGTTATGTTTAGAGGTATGTAAGGGTTATGGTTAGGGGTAGGTAAGGGTTATGGTTACGGTTAGGTAAGGGTTAGGGGTAGGTAAGGGTTATGGTTACGGTTAGGTTCAGGGTAGGGTCACCCCAAGCATCCCACTTAGCATCTACTCACATCCTGCAGGGCAGAAGTCAGTTATTAGTCTGTGGCTGGCTCATCTCAGCTACAAAACAGTTTACGTAAGGTCCGGACGCACGGCCCTCAAAGCTCCCTGTCCGTTTGAATGGTGGACGTAACCATGGAGATTAAAAGTGACTCGAGCTCAAATCTCTGTGGATTAATCCAATAAGGACCAGTATCATGCAGTTTGTTTTCTTTCTTTCGCTTCCTGGGTCAACTAAGGGTTAATTATGTCCAATGTCCATATTTGGTCAGAGGTGGAGGAGGAACCCAAAGTTCCGTCCATGGATGTGTTCTAATTCTATTTCTATAGTTGCAACCCGATAGAGTAACATATTACACACACTCAAATCACTAGAAAGGTACTCCCATTGATGATTGGTATGCTATGATTCATAGCGTATGAATATGAATAGCGTATGAATTCGTAGTGTATGTGTAGCTGCGATTGCTATGATTCATGGACCACAATCAACACACACACACACACACACACACACACACACACACACACACACACACACACACACACACGTCTACTATATCAGTGTCAGGGCAGCCAGCTGTGCAGAGTTACAGAAAGCTGCTAAATCCTGACGCCAGACACACTTAATGCTAACAATCCCCCCTCCCCTCCCCGCCCCCACACACACACACACCCTGTCACACACACACACACACACACACACACACACACACACACACACACACACACTATCGCATTACAGTGAGAACTAGTGCCAGCACATGTTGCATAATCTTTATGTAAGAGTCACTGAGCCCCTGTACATATTGTATTGATAACTCTGCCCTTGCTCCGTACACATCATACTACATATATCTCACTGTACATAACTACTGCATATATCTAACTGTACATATGTACTGCATATAACTGTACATATGTACTACATATATCTAACTGTACATATGTACTACATATATCTAACTGTACATATGTACTGCATATATCTAACTATACATATGTAGTACTGCATATATCTAACTGTATATATGTACTGCATATATCTAACTGTACATATGTACTACATATATCTAACTGTACATATGTACTACATATATCTAACTGTACATATGTAGTATGCATATATCTAACTGTATATATGTACTGCATATATCTAACTGTATATATGTACTGCATATATCTAACTGTACATATGTACTACATATATCTAACTGTACATATGTACTACATATATCTAACTGTATATATGTACTGCATATATCTAACTGTATATATGTACTGCATATATCTAACTGTACACATCATACTACATATATCTAACTGTATATTATGTACTACACATATCTAACTGTACATATGTACTACACATATCTAACTGTACATATGTACTACATATATCTAACTGTATATATGTACTACACATATCTAACTGTACATATGTACTACATATATCTAACTGTATATATGTACTACATATATCTAACTGTATATATGTACTGCATATATCTAACTGTATATGTACTACATATATCTAACTGTATATATGTACTACATATATCTAACTGTACATATGTACTACATATATCTAACTGTATATATGTACTGCATATATCTAACTGTACATATGTACTGCATATATCTAACTGTACATATGTACTGCATATATCTAACTGTACATATGTACTGCATATATCTAACTGTACATATGTACTACATATATCTAACTGTACATATGTACTACATATATCTAACTGTACACATCATACTACATATATCTAACTGTACATATGTACTACATATATCTAACTGTACATATGTACTACATATATCTAACTGTACACATCATACTACATATATCTAACTGTACATATGTACTACATATATCTAACTGTATATATGTACTGCATATATCTAACTGTATATATGTACTACATATATCTAACTGTACACATCATACTACATATATCTAACTGTACATATGTACTACATATATCTAACTGTATATATGTACTGCATATATCTAACTGTATATATGTACTGCATATATCTAACTGTACATATGTACTGCATATATCTAACTGTACATATGTACTACATATATCTAACTGTACACATCATACTACATATATCTAACTGTACATATGTACTACATATATCTAACTGTACATATGTACTATATCTAACTCTACACATCATACTACATATATCTAACTGTACATATGTACTACATATATCTAACTGTATATATGTACTGCATATATCTAACTGTATATATGTACTGCATATATCTAACTGTACATATGTACTGCATATATCTAACTGTACATATGTACTACATATATCTAACTGTACATTTCTCACCCTTGCTCTGTACATAACTCACTGTACATATATTTTTATGGCTTTTGCACTATGCACTATTGCACTAGTCTGGTTAGATGCTGAGCATGTTTCGTTATCTCTGTACTTTGTACTCTGTCAATGACAATTAGACTGAATCTGAATCTGAGCTGAGCCAAGCCATAGCTGCTATGCTAGACTGATCCATCAATGTGATATATATATATACGATCGGAGAGCATAAAGTGGCAGTGATCGAATAAAAACTGTGGATGCTTAATCATGATCTACAGGTAGTCATAATACCCATTAAAAACCTAGATTTCAGTGTCAGGTTCTTATAACAAAGAATACTTAATCAACGGTCCTCTACATAAACAGTACTGACACATACTGACATATACAGTACTGACATATACAAATCAAATAAACTAATCGACTGAAATAGCCACAAATGAAATGAAACCTTCACCACACACCACATCTACAAGGTAAGCAGTTACCTTGTAACATCACAGTACTGGTTACTGAGACAGACTACCTAAACACAACAATGAACGGAGCCTCACACTCCAGCAATCAACAGGTGTCTGTCTACCGTTCACACACGCCCACACTCTCTCACACACACACACACACACGCATACACTCACACGCACTCAAACAACATATAAACACATGCATATACACACACACTCAAACAACTCTCTCCCTCTCTCTCTCTCTCTCTCACACACACACACACACACACACACTGTCGTACCGGGGTCCTACCGTCCACAGATTAGCATGCTCGTCCTCCTCCTGGGAGACACACACACACACACACACACACCACCTCGTAGGACGGTATGAGGACAACAACACCTGCAGGCAGAGGAATGATGAGCCGCTCTCAGCGCCCGCTAAGCCAGACCAGAGATGACACTCGCATTAGGAGAGAGGGAGGGAGGGAGGGAGGGAGGGTGAGAAGGGGGGAGGGAGAGAGGGAGGGAGGGTGTGTGTGAGAGAGAGGGAAGGAGGGAGGGAGGGAGGGAGGGTGTGTGTGTGAGAGAGGGAAGGAGGGAGGGAGGGAGAATGTGTGAGAGAGAGGGAAGGAGGGAGGGAGGGAGGGAGGGAGGGAGGGGGGAGGGTGTGTGTAAAAGCGAGGGGGGGGGATATGTCTGGCCTGAGAGCCAATCACAGTATTATTCCTCTCTTCCTCTCTTTCATCCTCATCATCTCCCTCCCTCCCTCCCTCCCCCCGTTCATCCCTCTCTCTCCAGTTAATGCTGGCTCACTGCAGCACAGATGGCAAGGCAGTCTGGGAAGGGGTGACAGCAGGGACAGGAAGCAGGTAGCGGATTGGCTGGCAGCTTGAGAACCGGCCAATCGGACGGGCAGCAGCTGGTGTGGGTCAGCTGGGCAGCCAATGGGGTGGAAGCTAACAGGATCAGAGGGAGCGGTTACGTCTGTGTGTGTGTGTGAGATGTGTGTGTGTGTGTGTGTGTGTGTGTGTGTACCCATCCTGCTGACTCACGGCACAGGCAGAGAGAACGAGAGGAGAGGAGAGAGAGAGAGAGAGAGAGAAAATAGGGGGGGAGGGAGAGGGGGAGGGTGGGGAGCAGGGATAGAGGGAGAGAGGGAGAGAGGGAGAGAGGGAGAGAGGGGTGACGACAGGGACAGACGGAGATAGAGGGATGAGAGAAAAAGGGAGCGTGAGAGAAAACAAAGAGAGAGAGAGAGAGTGTTGCCAGTCGGCCCAGATCAAACACTCACCCTCATCTGCACACGCATGGACGCACA
>NC_137676.1:72210098-72212598 GCF_963989245.1 Nansenia antarctica
GTTGTTGTGGTTTATTTAGTATTGTTCAGCACTTGGGAGTTGCATTCAATGCATGACTTGTGCTAAATTGATTGATTTATTGATTGATTGATTGATCTACCTTGCAAGGTGCCAGCCTGCTCATTGGGAGCAATTTGGGGTTCAGTGCCTTGCCCGAGGACACCTCAACACGTGGCCAGCCGGGGTTCGAATCACCGATCTGCAGACCTTGTGATCATTAGACGCCGGCTCTACCTCCTGTGCCACCCCCCCCCCCGCAGTTGCGAAGAGCAACAGTGGCTGTTGTCCTGCCTGTGTGTCAACAATAATAGGTACAATCCGTCTATTCATTAGCCCTCTGTGTCTGTGAGGCCGCTGGGGGGCATTCATGGAAGACAAAACGCTTGTAAACGGTCCAGGACAATATCTCATTGTTAGCGTATAGCCTGCCACACACACACACACACACACACACACACACACACAGCAGGGAGTACAGTGGTCTCATTATACACTGATCTCAGCTGATGGGTAAACATGTCACAGGAGCACACACACACACACACACACACACACACACACACGTAGTTCTTATGTCATGAGGACTACGGATGCAAATTGGCTCACAGCTAAATCCGGCATATTTACTGTCACCATACTCTGTATAAGTGACTGTTTATAAATGTGCACTGTCTGACTCAATAAAAAGATCTATCTATCTACACACAAACACGCACACACGGACACACACACACACACACACACACACACACACACACACTTTACCAATGTGCTATCATGAAAGCTTTAGCAAAGTGTGTGTGACAGGTCCATGTGTGTCAGTATGTGTTTACAAATTCTTCCTCGTGGGTGTGTGCCTGTGTGTGTGTGTGTGTGTGTGTGTGTGTGTGTGTGAGTGTGTTTACATTGAGTCTAATCCCCTCTGACACGGTAGCTACCTGGAGATTAACCCTGGTGTCTCGTTAGTGAGACAGAGAGGGGGAGAGAGAGAGAGAGAGAGAGAGGAGGGGGGGAGAGACAGAGAGGGGGGGGAGAGAGAGACAGAGAAGGGTTGAGAGAGAGAGACAGAGAGAGAGAAAGAGAGGGAAGGTTGGGAGAGAGAGAGAGTGACCAAAGTGGGTCCACAAATGGGATTATTCTTGTCAGATAACCTAAAGTCATGACACCTGTAGGACGGGGGAGGCTGGCGGAGGTAGAGATCAGAGGAGGGGGGCTCATTGTAATGCAGGAATGAGGGATGCATGTTTGATACTATTCCTAATTCCATTCCATGCATTACTATGCTCAGTGACACAGGCAATATCTCTGGACGTCAACACTTTATAGTAGCAAGGAAACCTCTTTACAACGACGAGGACCTGATCTAACCCGGCTAGCCACAGGACCGACGGGAGAAGACGCACTCACCCGCAGTTTTTGCCGTTATTGTCGGGTTAAGTGCTCCGTCTTTAGGTGAGACCTCCCGCTGAACTGCGGACTGTTTTCGTCTCAGCTGTGCCAGCAGATAGACGGCCTATTTCTGAAGACCCTGCGGTTAAAACCAGCCCTCCTCCTCCTCTTCCTCCTCCTCGACCGTTGGGCACCGGTTGGCTTCAGCGGCTCGACAGGTGGCGGTGAGAAGAACCGTCCGATTGGAAATAAAATGACACAATTTAATTAACAAACTCTTGTTGTCGTCTTGTTTTTTGTGAAGTTAAGTCACACTTGGTATAGAAGGAACACGCCAGTGAGAAACAGAAACACACCAGTGTTGAGGGAATCACCAGGTAACCCCCGGCCCGGTGTAAGTGAGAAACGTCGGTAAACGTGTCCAGTCACGGGCCACCTGAACTGTCATACCGTTTACCGGGAGACCCGCCGCTCAACCAGGAGTCGACTGTCTCACCTCTCGCGCTTCCCGCCGCTCAGCCTCCCCAGGTGAAGAAGCATTCATCATGATTGACAATCTGAGTAGCTAGGCCTCATTGTCAAAGTTAAAAAATATATAAACATTTTAACATTTTCATTCAATAAATGTGTACAAGTAGGCCTACAGTAGGTTTATTATATTACGTAAGGCCGAAACAATACAAGTATCAATAACAATAACAACAATATCAATACAAGTTAGAGTCAGCATTTGAAGCTCAATGACTCACTTCAGCAGGATAAGAGAGGGAGAGAGAGGGAGAGAGAGGGTGGGAGAAGAGAGAGAGAGAGAGAGAGAGAAAACCAGAGTGAAGGTAGGAGGGAGGGAGAGGGAAGGGTGAGGTAGGAGGGAGAGAGAGAGACAGAGAGAGAGAGAGGGAAGTGAGAGAAAGAGTGATTGATAAAACGCCACAAATGGGATTATTCTTGTCAGAGAACCTCTCGTCCTGTTGCACAGCAGGTGGTAGTAGGTCGTGTTGATGGAGGTGGGATAGGGAGCAGAATATAAATGGTGCTCTGCTGCCCTCTAGTGGTTATGACCCAAACGTAACATTATGCTCCAAAGACAGAGATCCGACTGTATGTATGTGTG
>NC_137676.1:72217598-72222598 GCF_963989245.1 Nansenia antarctica
AGGTCTACGTTACATTTCTCCACACCTTCTCCTGAAGTGTGCACCTGTGCTGTGCACCCCCCCCTCCCCCCTAGTGGTTGTAGATGGACATGGGATCGGTGTAACAGCCTCTGCTTTGCCTAATCCTACACTCTTAGGGGCAGACACAGATTAAGCATCAACGTCTTGGACTATCACACTTCTCAACAGAGATTCTAAACTCTAAACTCTAAATTCTGATTTCTAAACTCTAAATTGCTTTTTTTGGTCTGAAGTTGGGGTTAATCTTGGTCCAGAAAACCAGCCCTTAGTGTATAGTCTGTGTAGGGGAAGTATAATTCCCACTTCTCACACAAGTGCATACTTCCTCAGTACACTTCACACAAGTGCGTACTTCCTCAGTACACTTCACACAAGTACGTACTTATTTAGTATATTTCACACAAGTGTATACGTCTTTAGTGTACTTCATTTAGAAGTACACTAAACTTCACACAAGTGCATACTCCTTTAGTGTACTTCACACAAGTGCATACTTCTTCTAGTGTACTTCCCACAAGTGCATACTTCGGAGGGAGGGTGGAGTAATGGTACGCAGTGACAGAGCCAGACCACAGACACTAAACAGCTGCTAGGCAACCGGCTCAAACAGCAGCTCAAGGTACCCTGAACGAAGGACAAACATCTCAGTCCCCCCCAAAAAAATGTTTGTCAAAAGCTAATTAGCAGCATTCAAAGATGTCCAGTAGAGAGTTCTATCTTCTAGTTATACATACAGCATCATCACATACGGTATTACATCATCACATATAAGGCAGTTGAGGCTGGTGGAGGTAGAAGGAATCAGAGGACAGGGGCTCAATGTGAATGCAAGGAATGAGGTGTGAGGTGTGTTTGGGAATACCGTTCCTCATTTTGTTTTTTCCCATGCATTATTACAATGAGCCCCGTCCTCCGATTTCTACCTCCGCCAGCCTCCCCTGATATAAGACCACGGAAGCAGGCAAAAGAGGCTCCTTGGGAAAAGAAAAAGAGGGATCTTTGCCGTTTGTCAGTTTCTGTCTTTTGTTGTTGTTGTTGTTGTTGTTGTTGTTGTTGTTGTCTCTCCCTGTGAAATATGCTTCTGAAAACAAACAGGGACTCCTCATGAAAAAATAATCTATTCATTTTCTATCTACACAGCAGTGACACACACGTGGTGGGTGGTAGGTAGGTAGCTAGACCACTGGACAGCTTGTCTTTGCAGTTCATTAAATCAAGGTGGAGCAGGGCTCATTGGATAATGGATGGAACGGAATCCGGAATTCAGGTAATGATTCCATTCCTTGCATCACAATGAGCCCAGCCCGTCTTCCGATTCCTACCTCCACCAGCCTCCCCTGGACTACAGAACACACAGAGAGGACAGCGTTTATTTGCAGTTTGTTAAGGTCAAGGTGGAGGTTGAGGGAGGGAGGGAGGTCTTGGTGCAGGTGAGCAGGGAGGGATGACTCGATTGGTGGTCGGCTGCTTCTTAAACCAACCAATCGAGGTACAGAACAGCTCTCGATGCACTACGACAGCTATGGTCAGAGCCTGGACCTGTCAATCACAAAGGAAATCAAAATGTCTCAGTTTGCATCTAACCACTGTGTCCTTCTCACGTTGCCGGGCAACCGTGTCCTTCTCCCTGTGTAGAGAACCTTGTCGTGACTCTAGCAGCAATGTTGTATTAATGTTGTTCTACGTGATCATTAGGTAGTTGCATAGTACGTGGAGTTGAGCGGTTTGTGATATTACCAAAGTGGAATAAGAAGAGGAAGAAAGAGGAACCAAACCAGTCCTTATTCCACTTGTGTCATAACACAAACCCGCTAGACTCTTATTACTATGTAATAACACACTACTGTGCAACAGCATGTAACAGAGATGGTTGGTGCAACGTTGTGTAACTACAGTCATTATTGTAACTGCGCTCTTGCACAGTTTAGCCTATAGGGGGCAGCGTAACGCCAAGTGAGACGTTGTTGAGTTCTACTTCCAGGTGGGCTTGAGGGGCGTCCTACAGGAGGAAGTAGCAGTCGAGTCTCGTGATTGGATGGACTTCTCGGAGAAGCTGCTGCTGGTCTTGCGAGAGCGCTGGTGGCCGGACATCGGCGGGGGTGGGGTGTCACCGCGCAAGGCGCTCCGACTGGACGCCCTGACGCTCTGCACCCTCCTCCTCCCCACCACCCCCACCCCAGCCCCCTTGTCCTTCTCCCTGTCTCCCTCCCTCTCCTCGTCCCCCTGAGAGGGCGAGTGCTGCCCCTCTGTGGCCGGAGGGGGAACTGCAGGCTGCGGTTGCGGTTGCGGAGCCTTCAGGGCGGCGGACCTGCTGTCTGGGTGGACCTGGGCCTGTTTCTGGGAGGCAGTCCGGCCCAGGAGGAGGGAGGGGCTCCGGGAGGGGGTGGGGGGGTTGGAGATGGTGGGGGCCAGCTCGGTCTTGGTCCTGGAGCAGGAGGCTACCGTGTTGCGGGCGAAGCTGGGGAGTGCGGAGGAGGAGGAGGAGGAGGTAGGGGTCTTGGGGGCACTGTGTGTGGGGGTCCCAGGGGCACTGGCTTCTGAGGCTACCCCTAACCCTGCCCCCCCTAACCCTGCCCCTCCCTGGGCCAGGGCCAGAGCTTGGGCCTGGGCCAGGGCCCTCATGGTGGACCGGCACATCTTCTCCTCGGGGGGGGCCGGGGGCTTGGGGAGGTTCCTGACCGGCTTGGCGCTCGGCTTCCGGAAGGAGGGGAAGGGGTTCTTCTGGGTGGGGTAGACCCACCTGGAGAGACTACTGACCCCCCCGCCCCCCTCTGCCCTCTGACCCCCTTTGGACTTCTCCTCTTCCGCCGGGGGGGGCAGGCTGGAGTGGCGGGGGGGCCTGGCGGTCCTCTCCCCCCTCCCTCGGGCCGGGGGGGTGCTCTGGTCGCGGGGCGCCCGGCGTGGTGGCGGGGGGGGTTCGATACCGTCGCCGCCGCCGCTGCCTGGAGGTCTCTCCTCCCTCCGCCTGGTGTTGCTGCCCGCCCGGGTGAGCTTGGTGATGGGCACCACCTTCCTCATGCCCTGGGTCTCCGTGGTCGTCAGGGTCCGGATGCCACCGCTGACACCACTGCGACTCCCCCCTGCTGCGCCACCGCCGCCTCTAGAGATTCTAGAGGCTCCTCTGTTCTTGGTGTGTGACGCCTTAGGGCCACACGTTTGTACGCCCTTGGAGTTGGAGTCTCCTCCACCCTCTACTGACTCCTCCCCTCGTCTCCCCTCGCCCGTGTCCCAGCTATCTGTGTCCCCCTCCCCCTCCTCCTCGGTGGTGACGGAGGGGGTGACCGACGCCGCACAATCGCAGTCGCGATCGCAGTCTGCCGAATCGAACCGCGACCGCGACGCCAAGAGCTCGTTGGTCGGGGCGGAAACGGAACGGTGGTCGTTGGTGGAGGAGGAGGCGGTCCCTGACAGGTTGGAGGAGGAGAGGGTCTCGCTGGGGTCTCGAAGGTTCCCCTGGTCGTTGTTGTTGTACTCAGGAGGTCTTACGTCGGGCGCCACCAGCCCCCCCTCCCTCGCTACGGAAGAGCTCTCCATCTCGGAGAAGTCCAACGCCACAGAGCAGTCTGTCTCGGTGCAGTCCGGGACGTAGAACAACGGCTGCTTCCTACTGGCCACCGAGGGGTCCAGGGGGAGGGGCGTGTCGCAGGTCGTCGAGGAGATGGAGGTGCTGCTGTCCTCCTCCTCCTCTTTCTGGAGAGGGGAAGTGAGACACACGAACTGAGCGGCGACCATTTTACCGTTTTCCCACTTTTTTTCCTTGGGCGCCTCCGGCCCTCTCTCCACAGTCTTTCTAGAAGGAGGAGGAGGACGGTCCAACACCAGAGTCTTAGGAGGCTCCTTCGCTTCCTCCGGCCCCTCCAGATCAGACACCACCACCACTGCCCCCTGGTGGTCAAAGGGAGGAGGAGGGGGATTGGTGGTGTTGTTGTTGTTGTTGTTGGGGAGGAAGGGCTGCAGGCCTGGGACTAGCGTGTGTCTCTCCAAGCTCACGTTCATCTGGCCTGTGGTGGTGGCGGTGGTGCTCCCTCTCCTGTTGACCCCGCCCCCCCCGACCACGGCCACCCCCCCGCCCTCGCTCACGCCCTCCGGCGGCGAAGGCGGCGGTGGCGTCCGCTGGAACAAGTTCCGGTTGTAACAGGGTCGGGGCAGGAAGCTCCCCTCAGACAAGCTGGTGTAGTGTTGATGTGGTGTTGTTGTTGTGTCGCCGTCGTCGTTGTTGTTGTTGTTGTCAAAGGGGTCTTCGTATGTGCTAGCGAAGCCCGCGGAGGAGGAGGAGGAGGAGGAGAAGCGAGCCAGGGGGCTGATGGGCTCCGTGTCCGCCCGGGGGGAGGTGGTGGTGGTGGTGGGGACCCCCCCAGCCCCCGGCCCCGGCCTGGTGTGAAGGAGCCCCCCCAGCTCGCGGTTGTCATCCTGGGACAGGAGCCAGGCCGCCGTCCTCCTCTGGTGCGTCCGGCTGGACCGCGGGAGGCTGTTGAACTTGGCGGCCTGGTCCACCACGGAAACACCACCACCGCCGCCTCCTGAGGGGGAGGGAGAGGGGGAGAGAGGGAGAGAGAGGAGGGGGGAGAGAGAGAGAGAGAGAGAGGGGGAGAGAGAGGAGGGGTGAGAGAGGAGGGGTGAGAGAGGGGAGGGAGAGAGAGAGAGAGGAGGGGTGAGAGAGGGGAGGGAGAGAGAGAGAGAGAGGAGGGGTGAGAGAGGGGAGAGAGAGGAGGGGGGGAGAGAGGAGGTGGAGAGGGAGAGGGAAAGAGAGAGAGAAGAGGGGGGGAGAGGGGAGGGAGAGAGAGAGAGAGGAGGGGTGAGAGAGGAGGGGGAGAGAGAGAGAGATACAGAGAGAGAGAGAGAGATACAGAGAGAGAGAGAGAGAGAGAGAGGGGAGGGGGGGAGAGGAGGAGAGAGAGAGAGAGTGTCACAAAACAGTGTCACATCACAACAATAAGTGTAATAGGTAATCGTAGGTAAGTAAACAGTGTAATAGGTAA
>NC_137676.1:72257598-72260098 GCF_963989245.1 Nansenia antarctica
TACGTGTATATGTGTGTGTATACGTGTGTGTGTGTGTATATGTGTGTGTGTGTGTGTGTGTGTGTGTGTGTCTCCACTCCTCCTGGAGGATTACAGGCCCAACGTGCTCAGTCATCATCACCACGGAAACGCTTGTTAGCGGAGAGAGCAGCTTAGCGCAGGATCAGCTCTCTGCTGCACTGGATCCCCCAAACCGCCTTGATCTTGACATGGGGTCGTGTGTGTGTGTGTGTGTGTGTGTGTGTGTGTGTGTGTGTGTGTGTGTGTGTGTGTACTGAGGGGGGTCATTGGGTAGAGGCAGCTAGAGAATAGCTGATTAGTTGAATAGTGGAATATGGTATACTAGTGTGGGGATAGAATAATAGTGTGTGTGTGTGTGTGTGTATGTATGTCTGCACGTGTCTGTGTGTGTGTGTGTGTGTGTGTGTGTGTGTGTGTGTGTGTAAGGTAGGTCGGGGGAGGCTGGTCGATGTGTGTATGACCACAGATTCACCTACGGTTGCCTGGATACCCAGAGAATGCTGAAACTGAACAGCACAATAACACATTTCAGGGGGTGTATATGTCAAATGTGTGTCTCACACACACACACACACACACACCAGCACACGCACACACCAGCACACGCACACACACACACACACACACACACACACACACACACACACACACACACACACACACACACACACACGCCGGTGCCACCTTACAGCTCCCCAGAGAGCCAGACAAAATACCTCTTAGTTAGACAGTCAGTTTGATGGTCAGGATATGAAATGACAGACACACACACACACACACGCACACACGCACACACACACACACACGCCAGCTGCAGAGATAGCATCAACAACCCCTACTTCCCCTCTCCAGGGGATTCTTGATATCGCTCTGAGCTCCGCTTGTCTGGTCTGGATCTGTTATCCACCACTGGATACCCAAGGAGGCTGGCAGAGGTAGAGATGGGAGGCTGGGGGAGGTAGAGATGGGAGGCTGGGGGAGGTAGAGATGGGAGGCTGGGGGAGGTAGAGATGGGAGGCTGGGGGAGGTAGAGATGGGAGGCTGGGGGAGGTAGAGATGGGAGGCTGGCAGAGGTAGAGATGGGAGGCTGGGGGAGGTAGAGATGGGAGGCTGGGGGAGGTAGAGATGGGAGGCTGGGGGAGGTAGAGATGGGAGGCTGGCAGAGGTAGAGATGGGAGGCTGGCAGAGGTAGGTATGGGAGGCCCGTGAACGGGTGTTTGATACCATTCCTCATTCCATCCCATGTGTTACAATGATAAATGGTAAATTATTATTCCAAAGCGCTTTACAACGGCCTCTCATTCACCCATTCACACACTCATTTACACACACACACACATTCACACACACATTCACACACCAATGGTGGCAAGCTCCCATGCAAGGCGCCTGCTCGCTCATTGGGAGCAATTTGGAGTTCAGTGTCCTGCCAAAGGACACCTCAACATGTGGCCAGCCGGAGATCAAACCGCCGATCTGCGATCATTAGACGGCGACTCTACCTCCTGAGCCACAGCCGCCCCCTAATAATGCCTGTCCTCTGATTTCTACCTCTGCCAGCCTCTCCTGATCTGTAGTCTCTTCGCTGTATCGTTTGTGTTGTGTTGTTCGTGTGTGTGTGTGTGTGTGTGTGTGTGTGTGTGTGTGTGTGTGTGTGTGCATACGTGCGGGTGTGCATGCATGCGTGAGAGAACTCACATTACAAAATGTCTCATGTCATATATGTTTTCAGATCCTATCATACCTTCAGCAGTGAAACAGACACAAGGTCAACAACACAATGATACACATCACACTAGACAGACACAACCCTTCCCTGTAACCCCATCCTCACACAGACACACACACACACACACACACACACACACTCAGACACACACACACTCAGACACACACACACACACACACACACACACAGATACACACACACACACACACACACACTCAGACACACACACACTCAGACACACACACACTCAGACACACACACACACACACACACACACACAGATATACACACACACACACACGCACACACACACACACACACACACACACTCAGACACACACACACACACACACACACACGCACACTCAGACACACACACACTCAGACACACACACACACACTCAGACACACACACACACACACACACTGATACACACACACACACACACACACACACTCAGACACACACACACTCAGACACACACACACTCAGACACACACACACTCAGACACACACACACACTCAGACACACACACACTCAGACACACACACACACACACACACTCAGACACACACACTCAGACACACACACACACTCAGACACACACACACGCGCACACACACACACACACACACACACACACAGTCACTCACTCTAATGTGATGAATTAACAATCTGGTGTCTCTGTGTCTGGGTTCAGACCTGACATGTTCTGGAGCCCAGAGTGAAACCCCAGAGCCGCTGTGTG
>NC_137676.1:72268148-72290648 GCF_963989245.1 Nansenia antarctica
GAGAGGTAAAAGAGAGGTAAAGGAGAGGTAAAAGAGAGGTAAAGAGAGGTAAAAGAGAGGTAAAAGAGAGGTAAAGGGAGGTAAAAGAGAGGTAAAAGAGAGGTAAAAGAGAGGTAAAAGAGAGGGTAAAAGAGAGGTAAAAGAGAGGTAAAAGAGAGGTAAGAGAGAGGTAAAAGAGAGGTAAAAGAGAGGTAAGAGAGAGGTAAAAGAGAGGTAAAAGAGAGGTAAAAGAGAGGTAAAGGGAGGTAAAAGAGGGGTAAAAGAGAGGTAAAAGAGGGGTAAAAGAGAGGTAAAAGAGAGGGGTAAAAGAGAGGTAATTCCATTAAAATATAGGGGAGTATTGATCCCAGGGGTAGCACCAGAAAGGGCTGGAAGAGGATCGGGTGGAGGAACATCCACACCAGATAATATCCCCAAAGGATTTTAAAAATGTCTGTCCAGAAATCAGATCTTTCTGTCTCTCTTTCTGTCTCTCTCTCTGTCTCTCTCTCTGTCCCTCTCTCTCTCTCTTGTTGACATGACATTTCTAGTCTGTTGTCTCAGACTGTTAACCATCTAGACACGCTGTGTGAAGGTAGAGAATAGGCCTGCCATTTCACCTCATCAGCTCAGCACTTCCTGTCATACGATGACTTCCTGTCATGTCTCGCACCAAACCTGGGTCCAAAACGGTTTCCAAGTATTTGTATTGTAAAGTATTTGAAATACTTTCTTTGGTGCGTCATTGGTTCAATTGTGCCAGACACACTCAGTCGTGCACAGCTAAGTATTATAGATGATTTCAAGAGCTATTTGAACCCAGGACTGCACCATACACACACACACACACACACACACACACACACACACACACACACACACATAAACCCCATAACCTGTATTAACTATGCAGCTCAGGGACATTGCTGTATAGCTTAAGAAGGAAGTGCTGAGGCAGACAGAATACGAGATGACTGTCATTCATTTACCTCTCACTCACACACACACACACACCACACGCACGCACGCACGCTCTAGACTGGCCACACACACACACACGCATGCACGCACGCACGCACACACACTCTAGACTAGCCACACACACACACACGCATGCACGCACGCACGCACACACACTCTAGACTGGCCACACACACACACACACGTGCACGCACGCACATACACACACTTTAGACTGGCCACACACACACAAACACACGCACGCGCACATACACACACACTCTCTAGACTGGCCACACACACACACAGCCTCTAGACTGGACAACCAGCCTATACCTCCTTCATGGGTAATGTTTGATGAGCATGTCCTGTACTGTGACAGTACCTGGTTCGATAGCTCACTCACAGATCTTACTGTACACCACTACATACACAGGACACACAGGGGAGGCTGGGGAAGGTAGAAATCGGAGGACACGCTCATTGTAATGCATTACCATGCAACAAAATGAGCAGTCCAGATTTCTACCAGCCTCCCTGGGTACGCAGCCCCTTTAAGCTACTAGCTAGGCAGAGTTAGCTGCCAGGTAGTCTATCGTACTGTAGCCTAGGAGTCTGTTCTCATCTCTCTCTCTCTCTCTCTCTCTCTCTCTCTCTCTCTCTCTCTCTCTCTCTCTCTCTCTCTCTCTCTCTCTTCTCTCTCATCTCTCTCTCTCTCTCTCTATCTCTCTCTCTCTCTCTCTATATATATATATATATATATATATATATATATATATCTCTCTCTCTCTCTCCCTCACTCTCTCTCCCCCCCCTCTCTCTCTCTCTCATTCCACCTCTCTCTCCCCTCTCTCTCTCTCATCTCTCTCTCCCTCTCTCTCTCTCTCTCTCTCTCTCCCTGTCTCTCTCTCTCTCCCTCTCCCTCTCTCTCTCCTCTCCCTCTCTCTCTATCTCCTCTCCTCTCCTCCCAGAGGACACTGCAGTATAGCTTCTGCAGCCTATATCTCCCATCAACACACCTGCAGGAACAGGGAACCAGGGGCACACACACACAATCACACACACACACACACACACACTCACACACACACACACACACTACTGTATACCGCACACACACTACTGTATACCACACACACACACACACACACACACACACACACACCCTACTGTATACCACAGCTTAAGGCACCAATCCCTTAATAACAGCCTTTGAAGGGGCTTCAGAAGGGACAGATTAAGGCAGGTGGTTCACTGTGAGTTCAGCTCTGCTCTGTCATTGTCCAGAGGCCCGTTACAGGACCTGAACACCAGGGGAGGCTGGGGGAGGTAGAACACCAGGGGAGGCTGGGGGAGGTAGAACACCAGGGGAGGCTGGGGGAGGTAGAACACCAGTGGAGGCTGGGGGAGGCTGGGGGAGGTAGAACACCAGGGGAGGCTGGGGGAGGTAGAACACCAGGGGAGGCTGGGGGAGGTAGAACACCAGGGGAGGCTGGGGGAGGTAGAACACCAGGGGAGGCTGGTGGAGGTAGAACACCAGGGGAGGCTGGGGGAGGTAGAACACCAGGGGAGGCTGGGGGAGGTAGAACACCAGTAGAGGCTGGGGGAGGTAGAACACCAGGGGAGGCTGGGGGAGGCTGGGGGAGGTAGAACACCAGGGGAGGCTGGGGGAGGTAGAACACCAGGGGAGGCTGGGGGAGGCTGGGGGAGGTAGAACACCAGGGGAGGCTGGGGGAGGTAGAACACCAGGGGAGGCTGGGGGAGGTAGAACACCAGGGGAGGCTGGGGGAGGTAGAACACCAGGGGAGGCTGGGGGAGGTAGAACCTCCTTGTAGGTACCTACACCTACACCTACACCTACACAAGCACACCTACACACACGTTGGGCAGGTTGTTGCAGGTCTAATGGTGATGTAGTACAGGAGCTTAGTGGGCCATCGGGTGAACTGTTTATAGAACTGAGCTCATATCTAATATCACACTCACACACTCACACGCTCACGCACACGCACTCGCTCACGCACACACACACTCACGCACACGCACACGCACTTGCTCACGCACACACACACACTCACACGCTCACGCACTTGCTCACACTCACTCATACACACACACACACACACACACACACACGCACACACACACGCTCACGCTCACGCTCAGCACACGCACTCGCTCACACTCACTCATATACACACACACACACACACACGCACACGCTCACACACACAGGCTCTCTAAGGAGTGAGAGGACAAAGCTGCACAATGCTGCTTAACCCAGCAGCCAGCCAGGGCCGGGGCTAAGGCGTGAGTGTGTGAGTGTGTGTGTGTGTGAGTGCCAGGGCTAAGGCGTGAGGAAGGTGGTGTGTGTGCCACCATCACAAGGTTGGCATTACAGCACAGAACTGCCAGCCTAGGACAACACGGTTTATCCCAGGAACACACACACACACACACACACACACACACACACACACACACACACACACACACAACACAACACACACACACACACCAACAGGGTTTCACTGTTTCACTGTTTCGCTCTGGGGTCTGTTGCATAAAGGTTTAATAGCTATAAAAAGTTAAAACAGTACACTGAACCCCAAATTGCTCCCAATAAGCGGTCCGGCACCTTGCATGGTAGCTTGCCGCCGTTGGTGTGTGGATGTGTGTGTGAATGGGTGACCGAGAGGCCGTTGTGAAGAAGCGCTTTTGTAATAAGTGCTGTTCGTTTACTTTTTATATTTTCGTTGTTTTCATGCCCAGTGCAGTTCAGTGTGTCTCAGCTCTGTGGTGTGACAGAGGGTCATGTCCTGAGGTAAGGCAGGCAGCAGGGCCACAGCAGTCTGGGTAGCAGGCGGCTCTTATGAAATATTGACGACATTGTCCCACAACAATACAAACAGCTTTGTCACCGCAGAGAGAAACACGCCTGCAGAGAGGTCGCCTTTGATGTTATCACGACACCAAGAGTAAGATGTAAGAGCAGGGGGGAAAAAAATGTCAAATCACAAAGCAAGTATTGAGCAACTTCTGTAAATCTCCATCTGTGTGTGTGTGTGTGTGTGTGAGAGAGAGAAAGGAAAAGCTAGGGTTGTTGGATTGGGTAAGAAACTAAAGCCCATTGAGAGAGCAGGGGAGGCTGGTGGAGGTAGAAATCGGAGGACTGGCTGGTTGTAATGCATGGAATGGAATGAGGAATGGTATCAAACTCTGTACTGCATTATAGTGAACCCGTCCTCCGATAGAGGGGAGAGAGAGAGAGAGAGAGAGAGAACAGAGAGAGAGAACAGAGAGAGAACAGAGAGAGAGAATAGAGAGAGATATCAGAGAACAGAGAGAGAATAGAGAGAGAGATCAGAGAACAGAGAGAGAATAGAGGGAGAGATCAGAGAACAGAGAGAGAATAGAGAGAGAGAAAAGAGAGAGAGAGAGAGAGAACAGAGAGAGAACAGAGAGAGAGAGAGAGAGAGAGAGAGAGAGAGAGACGAGAGAGAGAGACAACAGAGAGAGAGAGAACAGAGAGAGAACAGAGGGAGAGAAAAGAGAGAGAGAGAGAGAACAGAGAGAGATAGAACAAAGAGAGAGAATAGTGAGAGAGAACAGAGAGAACAGAGAGAGAGAGAGAGGGAGAGAGAGGGAGAGAGAGAGAGAGAGGGAGAGAGAGAGAGAGACAGAGAGAGAGAGAACAAAGAGAGAGAACAGAGAGAGAGAGAGAGAACAGAGAGAGAGAGAGAACAGAGAGAGAGAATAGTGAGAGAGAGAGAGAGAGAGAGAGAGAGAGAGAGAGAACAGAGAGAGAGAGAGAGAGAGAGAGAATAGTGAGAGAGAACAGAGAGAGAGAGAGAGAACAGAGAGAGAGAGAGAGAACAGAGAGAGAACAGAGAGAGAGAACAAAGAGAGAGAACAGAGAGAGAGAATAGAGAGAGAGAACAGAGAGAGAGAGAGAACAGAGAATTGAGCTAAGCGTCAAAAACAAGGCCTGGGGTGGTCCTCCTTTGTTCTATTGTTAACAGGTGGCTGAAGTCTAGCCTAGCTAGCATGTAGCTAGCATGTAGCTAATGAGGGACCACTCAGAGGCCTAATTCAACAAACATTTGCACCAAAAAGGTACACAAAATGAGAGATTAGGAGATATTGAAATAAAACACACATTAAGACAGTTAACGTTCAGTTACTGTGTTTTTGCTGTTCAATTTCCGAGGTGAATGCCCTGGGTGTTGTTGGTGTTCAAAACGTGCGCTTCAAAAGCTATAGCCTGGTCCCATATCTGTTACAACAGGCTACGTTAGCCTATAGATGTGCCTTGGCAAACCCCTACCTCTGTGCTTGGCATGGAAACTACAGTCACAGGAGACGGCTGAGCTAAAGCACATACAGATCTGGGATTGGTCTGCTTTGTGCTATTGTTAACAGGTGGTGGAAGTCAGTCTACCCTTGTTAGCCTAAAGCTAACGGAACAGCCAAGCTATCGGAACAGTCAAGTTAACGGAACAGCCAAGATAGCAGAACAGTCAAGATAACAGAACAGCCAAGCTAACAGAACAGTCAAGTTAACAGAACAGTCAAGATAACAGAACAGTCAAGCTAACAGAACAGTCAAGTTAACAGAACAGTCAAGATAACAGAACAGTCAAGTTAACAGAACAGCCAAGTTAATACAACAGTCAAGTTAACACAACAGTCAAGTTAACAGAACAGTCAAGATAACAGAACAGTCAAGATAATAGAACAGCCAAGATAGCAGAACAGTCAAGTTAACAGAACAGCCAAGATAGCAGAACAGTCAAGTTAAGGGAACAGCCAAACTAAGGGAACAAGTGTTTGAACCAAAAACGTGACATAAGAAAGGACAGGAGGTATTGAAATAAAACACAAATTAAAACAGTTTCTGTAACTGCCTCACATTGTCAGTAAGTTTCTAATTTGACACCTTGCTGATGTCTTGCTTCCTACCTAGTACACCCAGTACAGTCCTAGACAGTTCTCACTGGCTGGTTCAGGGAATAAACATAAAGTGTGTGCCTTGCGTCTATTACTGGAGGGAGATTGTTGTCGTTTTTGGTGTTTAATCTTGTTTGCAGGTGTAAAAAAGCTCTGTGAACCTCGCCCTTGGGTGCTAACTAAATGCCTTGGTGTTGGTGTTCAATATTTGCCCGAAACTCCTTATAGCAAACCTTCCTGTGTGTTTATTAGCACAGGGGGGAGACAGTCATGAGACATGAAGCTAACAGAGCTAGCTCACTGCTGCTAACCAGGCCTGGGGGGAAATACATATTTGAATATTTGAAAAAAACATTTGCCAAAAACACGAGGTGTTTTTTGAAGTTTTATAAATGATTATCATTCCTGTGTACCCCATGTCTATGCTTTCATGTATGTTATGAACTTGAAACCATACTGTGTAACTTGAAACTAGACTAGACTCTACAACCTCTACACCCACGACTTCACCCCCATCCACCCCAGCAACTACATCGTAAAGTTTGCAGACGACACCACCGTGGTGGGATGTATCTCGGGGGGGGACGAGGCGGCGTACAGGGATGAGGTAGAGCAATTGAGCAAGCTGTGCAAGGTTAACAACCTGCTGCTAAACAAGTCTAAGACCCAGGAATTCATCGTAGACTTCAGGAGGAAAAAGTCCGAGATCCTGCCCCTGCTCATCGACGGAGAGAGCGTGGAGATAGTCTCAAACCTCCGATTCCTGGGACACAACATGCGGGATGACCTGGCCTGGAAGGACAACACTAAAGGCACCATCAAGAGGGCACAACAGCGGCTATACACCCTGAGATGCCTCAAGAAACAAACAACACAGCAAGAAGGAGATGCTGGTGGCCTTCTACCACGGCGCAGTGGAGAGCATCCTCACCTTCGGCATCTCCAACTGGTTCCACAGCTGCACGGCAGCGGAGAGAAGCGATCTACAGAGAGTCGTGAGAACAGCACAGAAGATCACCGGCGCCCCCCTCCCCTCTCTGGAGGAGCTGTACAAAACACGCTGTCTCAGGAGGGCCTCCAAGATCTCCAAGGGCCCGACCCACCCTGGGCACGAACACTTTGTCAAGCTGCCCTCGAACAGGAGGTACAGGACCCCGGCCGCTAAGACAAACAGACTGAAGGACAGCTTCTACCACAGGGCCGTCAAGGCCCTGAACACAGAAAAGGCCTAAGTTCTGGGCCCAGGACAGTCCGGACGGATTGTATGGCAGCTAGTGCTGAGGCACAAACATGTACATTTTCAAGCCTGCAAACTGTGACACTTTAAAATAATGTGAAAAAATACTTTCTTGTGAAATATGACAACCCTAGTTGACTATCTGTGCAGTATAGTACAGTGGATTGTGTACATAGCCTCTATTGATGTAAACCAGCTCCTTACTTTCTTGTGATTTTATGCATCTATGCTTTTTCTAAAATGTGTTTCTTTTTCCTTTCCTAAACACCAGGGGAGCCTCCCCTCCTAAATTTCGTTGTTTGGTACCTGTACTGTAGCAATGACAAATAAAGTCTATCTATCTATCTATCTATCTATCTATCTATCTATCTATCTATCTATCTATCTATCTAGTGCTTGATTAGATTTAACTACCTCCACTACCTCCACCAGCCTCCCCTGATGTGCCTTTAGCCAACTCTGTGTTTGACATGGAAATGATCAGTCGCGGGAGATGGCTCCAGCTGAAACACAAACACAGATACGGGATCAGGATAGTTTTCCTAGTCTGGACGATGAGGCTTAAAGGACAACACCAGTCTTTAGAATCAACACCCCAAAGTTATCACATGAAGATGAGCCTCCCTGTGATGTGTCACACACACACACACACACGCACACACATATACTGTCCATCCCATAATGACCCAGAGACCAGGCTGTTGGCCTGGGGGAGATAAGACAGGAAGGGAGGGAGTTGGGTTACCATGGAGACCACAGGTGAGGAGCGGGGGGGAGGGGCTGGGAAAAGAGAACACCTGATGTTTACGTTGAGAGAGAGAGAGAGAAAGGGAGAGAGAGAGATAGAGAGAGAGAGGGAGAGGGAGGGAGAGACAGAGAGAGAGACACAGACAGAGAGAGAGAGAGAGAGACAGACAGAGAGAGGGAGAGAGAGACAGAGAGAGAGAGAGAGACAGAGACAGAGAGAGAGAGAGAGAGAGAGAGAGAGAGAGAGAGAGAGAGAGAGAGAGAGAGAGAGAGAGACAGAGAGAGAGAGAGACACACACGGTTTGAATTACAACAATGATGCCTAGAGGTTCCGGACACTCCCAATCATGTAGAACAAAACAGGGAGGAACCCCCCCTCACCCCTCACCCCCCACAGAAAGGTTTAGAGTATCAACACATGGACCCCCTATCAGCTTCAAGAACACCAACGTGTGTCTATTCCTCTCGAGGGGTTCCATAGAGTACACAGACCTACCAGGGGAGGCTGGGGGAGGTAGAACACCAGGGGAGGCAGGGGGAGGTAGAACACCAGGGGAGGCTGGTGGAGGTAGAACACCAGGGGAGGCTGGTGGAGGTAGAACACCAGGGGAGGCTGAGGGAGGTAGAACACCAGGGGAGGCTGGTGGAGGTAGAACACCAGGGGAGACTGGGGGAGGTAGAACACCAGGGGAGGCTGGGGGAGGGAGAACACCAGGGGAGGCTGGGGGAGGTAGAACACCAGGGGAGGCTGGTGGAGGTAGAAAGCAGGCTCACTGCAATACACGGAATGGAATCAGGAACGGTATCAAACAGGTTGAACTCAGTGGCCGTTTTGACCAATGTGAAAGGAAAATATCAGAGCCACTCCGTGTCAGTGTCATTACAATGAGCCCGCCCGCCCGCCCGCCCGCCCGCCCGCCCTCCGATTTCTACCTCCACCAGCCTCCCCTGTAGCCTGCAGTATGTCCTTAACAACGCTTTACTAAAACCAGATGACTTTTTCAGACCTATTTGGCTAAGGCGTGCTGTTGTAGCTATCGCTAAGTTCTCATTCCTATGCGTGCTGAGGAGTCTAGTCTAGTCGCCAGTGTAGAATGTGAACGGGGCCTTTCTCTCCGCTCCGCTCCGACTTCAGCTTTATTACATTGACCTTTCCCATCGCCATGACACTGCTGCCCCACAGCAGTCTGAATCCTATATACGCCGCTCTGTTAGAGACAGTTAGGCGGCAACGTTTCACAGTTTAATGTGACGTAAAAAAAAAAAAAGGACTTTGATTACTTTGATTAAAAAAAAACACTTCTGTTGTTGTTTCGATTGCATGGGTTTGCACTTTCTACTCTAACTTGTTCAAAGGTAGTAACAAGAAGAAGAAGAAGAAGAAGAAGAAGGAGGACAACAACAACAATAACAACATATTTCAGAACTTTCAAGACACTCAACCCCGTCCCCAACTATTCAGCCCCCTTTATAAATCGTCCTGCTCACACACAAATCAATCAAGGACCCCTAGACCCCAACCCCCCCCCATCTATTCTCTCTCACGATGACGTCACTAAACTGCGTTTTCCCTGTTAGTCTGGGTAGTCACGGCAACCGGAGGGTGATATACCATCCTCCCCATTGACCTGACCCTGGTTGGTGGTGGTGGTGGGAGTAACTTCTCCTTCACTGGGTGTGTGTGTGTGTGTGTGTGTGTGTGTGTGTGTGTGTGTGTGTGTGTGTGTGTGTGTGTGTGTGTGTGAGAAGGGGGGGTAAAGAGGGTTAAAGGGGGGGGTGGGGCGAGTGTAATCATTGTTCCTACCTCTTGAATGGACGACCCCTCTAATTCATCTCAGCAGGAGGAATGGTTCACAAAGACCTGGGAAACCCAGAGACAACCAACCCCACCACAACCTTAACACAACCTTGACACAACCCCACCACAACCTTAACACAACCCCACCACAACCTTAACACAACCTCAACACAACCCCACCACAACCTTAACACAACCACAACACAACCCCACCACAACCACAGCCTTAACACAACCCTAACACAACCTCAACACAACCTTAACACAACCCCACCGCAACCACAACACAACCATACCACAGCCTTAACACAACCCTAACACAACCTCACCACCACCTCAACACAACCTCAACACAACCCCACCACAACCTCAACACAACCCCACCACAACCTCAACACAACCTCACCACCACCTCAACACAACCCCACCACAACCCCACCACAACCTTAACACAACCACACCACAACCCCAACACAACCTTAACACAACCTCAACACAACCCCACCACAACCTTAACACAACACAACCCCACCACAACCCTAACACAACCTTAACACAACCCCACCACAACCCTAACACAACCTTAACACAACACAACCCCACCACAACCTTAACACAACACAACCCCACCACAACCTCAACGCAAACATAAACTGCATAATTGAAGGTGCTAGCCAAGGGGGATGGTTTAAAAAAAAGATAAAACACTGCTGCTTCACACAGTCAGTGCGATCTGTAGTATGAATTGATGCAATGTGGACAAAAAAAATTATGAGCACAACATCAAAAGGAATGTAACATCAAAAGGAATGTAAAAGAGGAAAACAAAATACATTGACGGCAGGTCCTGTGACCTGTGCTGAATTTATTAATTAACCTAACTTGAATTCAATAGACTTTTACAACAATGGCCATGTTGTTAATTTAATAAGCTTAGTATATTCGTTTGAAGTCAGCTACTTGGGGGGAAAAAACTGTTAACACTATAATTGTATTATCGTTACAGTAAATATTGGTATGATGTTGCAATACAGTCAATATATTATTGTAGCCTGGGGCTACTCATTCTGTTTGGACAACAGGCTGTGCGTTGTCATCATACACGGCAGGCGGCTTGCTGTGTCTGTCCTGTCTCACAGCAGCTGTTTAACTCTTTAAGTCACACTGTCACACTGTCACCCTGTGTCTACTCTTATAACTAACATGGGAGGAATACAGAGATGACACAACTATGAAGGTTAAACAACCTTATGCACAGACAGACAGACAGACAGACAGACAGACACACACACACACACACACACACACACACACACACACACAGACACAGACACAGACACAGACACAGACACAGACACAGACACAGACACACACACACACGCACACACACACACACACACACACACACACACACACACACACACACACACACACACATACACTCACACGCACGCACGCACACGCGCACGCACGCACACACACACACACACACACACACACACACACACACACACACACACTCACACACACTCACATATTAAATGACTTACCGCCAGAGATGCCAGAGAGGTTAAACACATTCTAGGTAATCCGCACGGAGAGCGTCTTTAGTTAGTGCGCGTACTCTTCAGAGGAGAAGAGCTGTTGTGGGTAGATTAAAGCTATGTATTAGTACAGTTGGACAGTTTAGTGTCGCTGCGCTCCTCCGGTCGGTGCTGTTGTTGGTCCGGTGCACCGGGATGGACTGGAGGGCGGCAGCGGTGGCGGTAGCAGCGGCACTACTCTCCGCCCTGATTGGTCCAGGTGAACGCGATGTGACGCGTCGCCGCCGTATGGAGCTATTTTAGTGCCATCAGAAATTGAATTGTATTTGACAGATTGAATTGTATTCAATTCAGTTTTCATTATTTTCATTCAGTTTTCAAATTCAGTTTCTCTAAATACAATTCGGTTTTTCTCAAAATACAATTCAGTTCTCAAAATACAATTCAGTTTTACTCCAAATACAATTCAGTTTTTCTCCAAATACAATTCAGTTCTCAAAATACAATTCAGTTCTCAAAATACAATTCAGTTTTTCTCAAAATACGAGTTCAGTTTTAGAGGCACTCATCCGGGGACTCTGGGCTAGGTAGAATAATAAAATACAATTCAATTTCTGATGGCACTAAAATAGCTCCATACCGCCGCCCCTAGATTGCGACCGGGCGCACGCACGGACATAGCGTGTGACAAAGGCTGCGTTCCTAAACTCGTTTCTGAGAGCGCCGCCGGAGCGCACACTGGGCTCCCCATCGTAAAGGGACCAAGTCATTTGATTGGACAAGAGGCATTCCATGAGTGCCGATCGGATTTCCAGAGCGTATTTACGAACGCACCCGACATTGGTGCAACGCGTCCTATCGATGATGTGACATTATTGATTGTTATCATAGTGTATTAGTAGTAGTCACTAAACACGGGGCTACTTGCCAGGAGAAGTATATCTTTCCTCCATAACTAGAGTCTATAGCGAGGAGCATTTCTCTATTACTAAGTTAATATTGTCCGGTGTGTGTGTGTGTGTGTGTGTGTGTGTGTGTGTGTGTATGTGTGTGTGCGAGTGTGTGTGTGTGTGTGTGTGTGTGTGTGTGTGTGTGTGTGTGTGTGTGTGTGTGTGTGTGTGTGTATGCGTATGTGTGTATGTGTGTGTGTGTGTGTGTGTGTGTGTGTGTGTGTGTGTGTGTGTATCTGTCCATCCATCTATCTATCTACCTATCTATAGTAGTATCTATCTATATACTGTATCTATCTATCTATCTATCTATCTATATACTGTATCTATCTATCTATCTATCTATCTATCTATCTATCTATACAGGTCATATTATTTTATTCTATTGTCTCCTGACAGACACCAGTCACTATCTATCTATCTATCTATCTATCTATCTATCTATCTATCTATCTATCTATCTATCTATCTATCTATCTATCTATCTATCTATCTATCTATCTATCTGGTGTAGTGACTACATTATGGGTTCATGTTCTCCTCTTACTGTTGGTTGTGTAGTGGGAGGGAACCAGTTCTGGCACTAGGGGCAGAGGGGAGGATTATTAACGTTGCAACTTCCTGTTTAGATACAAGAGTTTTGGTGATCGATTTCCTGGTCCTGTACGGAGTGTACAAGTTGTTATTTTGATTAAACAGTTATCATTACGTTGCCTACGTCTTTCCTTTTTCCTCCGGCACTACACTGGTGACCCCGACGTGGATTTTTGTTAACGTGATTGTGTACAAAAATCAGCGAGCGAACATTACAATCCTGCAAAATGTCCGGGAGAGGAAGACGTTCAAACCAGCGGCAGCCATCACCATCCCCTGTCAGGGTAACGCGTGGTGCGCACACTCCCACTCTCAAGCTACCAGAGTTCTGGGACTCAACGCCTGCTGCATGGTTTGCTATTGTAGAGGCACATTTTAACAAAAGTGACATCGATGACGACGACGACCGGTACAACCATGCTGTGGCAATGTTGGGCAGCTCCACCGCAGCTCGAGTGGTAGGTTTTTTGTCTGCTCCCCCGACGACGAACAAATATGAGCGCCTCAAGGCCCTGCTTCTAGAGACATTTGAACTGTCCACTGCGGAGAGGGTGCGTCGCCTATTTGCCATGTCGGACTTGGGTGACGAGAGGCCTTCTGCGCGCATGGAGAGGATGCTAAACCTGCTCGGTACAGAAGACCCCATGATCCTCTTCACAGAGCTGTTCATGCGCACATTGCCAGCTCAAGTTAGGATGGCGCTGGCCAACACCGCCATCATGGAGCCCCGCGCCCTGGCCAGGGAGGCGGACCGGTTCGTCTTGGCCATGCCTCAACGGTCCCCCGACCTGCTCGCTCCCGCGGCCGCCCCGCCACCCGACCGTCGCAGGAGAGCGAAGGATGACGCCAGACCTTCTGGCCAGCAGGGTAACGCTGCGGGCCATTGTTTCTACCACGCCACTTTTGGCGCCAAGGCCAAACGGTGCCGCTCACCCTGCACCTTCGGACCGACGGGAAACGGCGGGGCCGGCACTCAGTAGTGGCCCTGAGCGCTGGCGTCACCAACAGGCTGCTCTTCATACAAGACACCGCCTCTGGTCGCAGTTTTCTTTGTGACACAGGTGCCCAGTGGAGCATCATTCCGGCAGAGAGATCGGATGTGGCGAAGGAGGAGCGTGGTCCGCAGTTGGCAGGCGCGGACGGCACACCTATCTGCTCTTATGGCACTAGGGCGGTGGACGTGTGCTTCGGAGGACAATGCTTTTCGT
The DNA here is from genome assembly GCF_963989245.1 of Nansenia antarctica. Classification (NCBI taxonomy): domain Eukaryota; kingdom Metazoa; phylum Chordata; class Actinopteri; order Argentiniformes; family Microstomatidae; genus Nansenia; species Nansenia antarctica. The sequence goes on from NC_137676.1 coordinate 72,282,116, forward strand.
GGGATTTTGTCATAGCGGCTGTCACATTTCCCCTCCTTGGTGCGGATTTTCTGTGCGCCCACAACCTGTTGGTGGACGTGGGGAACAGGCGCCTGGTCAACTCACAGACTTTCGCTTCCTTCGCCTGTACGCAGGGGGAGGCGGTCTACAGCGGGTGGTCCAATACGCTCGCCGAAAGTGACCAGTACCTTCGGCTGCTCGCCGAATTCCCCGACCTTACCAAGCCCACCTTCTCCGCGCCCACGGTGAAACACGGAGTGGAGCACCACATCGAGACCGAGGGGCCTCCCCTCCACGCCAGGGCCAGGCGCCTCAACCCGGAGAAGCTGGCCATCGCCAGGGCGGAGTTTGCGCATATGGAGCAGGTGGGCATCGTTCGGCGCTCGAGCAGCCCCTGGGCGTCTCCCCTGCACATCGTCCCTAAGTCAGACGGCGGGTGGCGCCCGTGTGGGGACTACCGCCGCCTCAACGACGCGTCCAAGCCTGACCGCTACCCGGTCCCACATGTCCAGGACTTTTCAGCGAACCTGGCAGGCAAACGCTTCTTCTCCAAAGTGGACCTGGTACGGGGGTACCATCAGGTGCCGGTGCACCCCGAGGATGTCCCTAAGACGGCCGTAATCACGCCATTTGGACTCTTCGAGTTTCTGCGGATGCCGTTCGGCCTGAAGAACGCGGCGCAGACCTTCCAACGCCTCATGCACTCGGTGCTCCGGGACCTACCATTCCTCTTCGTCTACTTGGATGACATCCTCGTCGCAAGCACCACGGAGGAGGAGCACCTGTCCCACCTCCGGGCCCTTTTCACACGGCTCAGCCAACATGGGCTGATTGTCAATCCGGCGAAGTGTGAGTTCGGACGGAACACCATCGACTTTCTCGGGCACCGGGTCTCCGCAGAGGGGGTGACCCCCCTCCCCTCGAAGGTGGAAGCTGTCGCTGCTTTCCCGCGCCCCAGCACAATCAGCGAGCTCAAGGGGTTCATCGGGATGGTGACCTTCTACTATCGCTTCCTCCACCACATCGCTCACATCCTGCGGCCTCTGTACGATGCCCAGAAGGGCAAGACTCTGAAGCAGCCGGTGGACTGGACGGTGGAGCGTGTCAAAGCCTTTCAGGACACCAAGGCGGCCCTGGCCCGCGCTGCCATGTTGGCCCACCCCTCGCCCTCGGCACCCACTGCTCTCACCACGGACGCCTCTGACTTTGCTGTGGGAGCGGTGTACGAACAGTGGGTTGGGGACGCCTGGCAGCCTCTTGCATTCTTCAGCCGCCAGCTGTCTCCCAGAGAGCAAAGGTACAGCACATTCGACAGGGAGCTCCTCGGGCTGTGGCTTGCTGTCAGACACTTCCGTTTTTTACTGGAGGGCCGCGAGTTTACGGCCTACGTGGACCACAAGCCACTCACGCACGCCATGTCCAAGGTGGCGGAGCCGTGGTCCGACCGCCAACAGCGCCAGCTCGCCTACATATCCGAGTTCACCACAGACATCCAGCACGTTGCTGGGAAGTCCAACCAGGTCGCGGATTGTCTCTCCAGGGCGGTGGTTGGTGCGGTCCAACTGGGTTTGGACTACGCGCGCATGGCTGCAGACCAGGCCGCCGACCCCGCCGTCCAGGCTCTCAAGTTGTCGGACACAGGACTGCGCCTAGAAGAGGTGGTTTTCGGTGACGCAGGGGCCACGCTCCTGTGCGACGTCTCCATGGGTCAGCCACGACCGGTGGTCCCCGCCAACTGGAGGCGCCCCGCCTTCGAGGCGATACACGGCTTGTCTCACCCTGGTAGGAAACCGTCCTCGCGGCTGGTGTCAGAGAAATTCGTCTGGCATGGGCTCAAGAGGGATGTGAGGGCCTGGGTAGACACGTGCATCGCCTGCCAGCGCGCCAAGGTGCATCGACACGTCAAGGCCCCCCTGGAGCAGTTCTCTGTGCCTGAGCGGAGGTTCGATCATGTCAACGTGGACCTGGTAGGGCCGCTGCCCCCCTCGCACGGATACACCTATCTCTTTACCATGGTGGACAGGACGACTCGCTGGCCGGAGGCAGTTCCGCTCTCCTCAACGACAGCCCCCGACCTGGCCCGGGCGTTCATCGCGGTGTGGGTCTCCCGCTACGGCACCCCTGCTGATCTCTCCTCTGACCGTGGCTCACAGTTTACTTCAGAGCTGTGGGCAGCGGTGGCGGAGAATCTGGGGGTCAAGCTCCACCGCACAACCGCCTATCACCCGCAGGCGAACGGGCTCTGTGAGCGTTTCCATCGATCCATGAAGGCCGCCCTTCGAGCCAGCCTCACGGACAGCGACTGGCTTGACAAGCTGCCGTGGGTCATGCTGGGGCTCAGGACAGCGCCTAAGGAGGACCTCCAGTCGTCGTCCGCTGAGCTGGTGTTTGGACAGCCGCTGCGGGTCCCCGGTGACTTCATTCCCAAGTCAACGGAGCCCTGGTCCGCCGCCGCTCAGCGCGCCTCCCTGCTGGACAGCGCCAGGACCTTCGTCCCGGTCCCGACTACGCAGCATGGTGTCCCTACTTCGAGGGTGCCCCCGGAGCTGCACTCGGCGAGGTTCGTTTTCATTCGTCATGATGGCCACAGGACTCCACTACGTCCTCCTTATGACGGGCCTTTCCGTGTCATCGAGGCCGGAGCCAAGAACTTCATGGTTGACATGGGGGGTAGGCCTGAGTGTGTGTCCGTTGATCGCCTCAAACCGGCCCACTTGGACCTTGAACTGCCCCTGGACTTGGCCCTGCCACCGCGCAGAGGCCGGCCTCCAGTCCTACCTCCCCTGCAGCGCCCTGGCCATTCCCCCCTCCGACCCCGACAACCCCCCGCAGCTCGCGAGCCCCCGGTCGTCACTGCCCCCCGTCCTTCCCTGCAGGAGGACGTGATGGGCGATGTCACACCTCCTCCCGCACCTCCTGACTTTACCTACGATCGTAGGGGCCGGGCCATACGCCCTCCTCGCCGTGAGGATTTCCAATATTGAGGTGAACACTGGGGGGGCTGGTGTAGTGACTACATTATGGGTTCATGTTCTCCTCTTACTGTTGGTTGTGTAGTGGGAGGGAACCAGTTCTGGCACTAGGGGCAGAGGGGAGGATTATTAACGTTGCAACTTCCTGTTTAGATACAATATCATATCTATCATATCTATACATATCTATCTATCTATCTATCTATCTATCTATCTATCTATCTATCTATCTATCTATCTATCTATCTATCTATCTATCTATCTATCTATCTATCTATCTATCTATCTATCTATCTATCTATCTATCTATCTATCTATCTATCTATCTATCTATCTATCTATCTATCTATCTATCTATCTATCTATCTATCTATCTATCTATCTATCTATCTATCTATCTATCTATCTATCTATCTATCTATCTATCTATCTATCTATCTATCTATCTATCTATCTATCTATCTATCTATCTATCTATCTATCTATCTATCTATCTATCTATCTATCTATCTATCTATCTATCTATCTATCTATCTATCTATCTATCTATCTATCTATCTATCTATCTATCTATCTATCTATCTATCTATCTATCTATCTATCTATCTATCTATCTATCTATCTATCTATCTATCTATCTATCTATCTATCTATCTATCTATCTATCTATCTATCTATCTATCTATCTATCTATCTATCTATCTATCTATCTATCTATCTATCTATCTATCTATCTATCTATCTATCTATCTATCTATCTATCTATCTATCTATCTATCTATCTATCTATCTATCTATACAGCTCATATGATGTTATTCTATTGTCTCCTGAGTCACCCAATCTGGTGTTTGTCCTTGGCAGAGGTTGATACATAAATGAAAGCTTGCGGGCCAGGGGATTAATTAATAAACGCATGAATCAGTTACTCCTCAGTCCTTCATGCGAGGCCCCATTTCTAAATGAAACATAATCCTCTCCTCTCCTCTCCTTCCCTCAGGGTGATCTATCCACCTCTTGCCGATTACTTAAAATACAGTATATTAAAAATGTAGTAATATAAACTCTTGATTGAAGGAGTATTTACTTATTATTAATTCCTATTATTCTTAAATCGATATGAATAATTAACCATTACTTATTCAGGGACGGTTAGTTTTGCTTAAAAACATCAGGGGAAATGTAATTATGTCTGTTGTTATCAAGACACAGGACACAATATTGATGTAAACATTTTTTATTGACAATTATTATTTTATTGAAAATGTTATTGACCAACTGCATTCCTTCTCAACAGTGTGGAGAGCAAGGAGATGCATTTTAGTGACTACAGACTTTATTGTGCAAATGCGTTGACATTGTGGAAAAAAAGTCGCATCAAATACTGCCTTTCTGTAAGAGCATGATTCACACACTACGCATTTGATGTGTTTATTTGAGAAAGGACAGTGCAAGTTAATGAACAAACTTCAAAGAAAGCTTGTAAACAAGCCAGATTACAGCCACGGCTAGTTTCCATCTGTTGTCCCTTAGACTAGAGGGTGTTACCTGGAAACATGAACCATCTAAAAACATTCGTTTAAGACAGCGATGACAGCAGTACTAATAATAACAAATGAATCAGAAAATAGGGTACTAGTGTGGCCTGGGGTGGTCCGGTGGTCTAGCACCGTGGTCTACAGTGCACACATATGCCCATGTCAGCATGGGTTAGAATCCAGCCCCTGCCCTGCTGACATGACCTCTCTACCTTCTTCTCCTTACTTTCCTGTCTGTCTCTACTAGCGAAGGACAGGACCTAACCTGGCCCAGTGGTCTGTGGGTGACACCTGCCCAAATGTGACCCTAATGCCCTCCCCGTCCGATGTGCAAGGGCCATCGCAAAGGAGACAGGGTGTGGACACAGGCTTCGACCAAAATGTCCAGGTTGTAATGTGTTATGTTTGTTGTAAAGTTACATATTTTGCATAGCCAATTCATACCTGAATAAATACCTGACTGCTTTGGATGTGGTCTTGTTTTCATAGATCTGACTGTGGAAGAAAAATAAAGAGATAAGTTTTCATTTTCAAGCATTCAGATTTAGGCAGTAACTACACAGCTGTCGCCTCATAAGCATTTTGAGCTGCAACGTTTGCAGGAAAAGTGCTATACAAATAAAACGTATTATTATTATTATTATTTGGCTGAGGACATGATTTCATTGAGTTTCATCCAGCAGTCCGCCTGGAGACTGACATTTTAATTAGGCCGTTAATCAAATATCAATCTGCGTTGGACTACATTAGTAGGTTCCGCCGTGAAAGCAGCACATTAACCCATTAGCCCTTTCAAATACGACCACACGTCATTTTAAACGGCCAAACGTCCTTACCGGGAGCTAGCACGTTGCTACAGACTTCATTCTTCATTCTCTATCGTTTAGAAAGATTAGCAGTTAACTTCTCAAAGCTAGCAGGCTAGCTAGAAGGCTAGGAGGCTAGCTAGAAGGCTAGAAGGCTAGAAGGCTAGGAGGCTAGGAGGCTAGGAGGCTAGCTAGCAAACGGAGCGAATCGAAACGAACGCAGCCGTTTTCAACGGCTATGGCGCGAACCAACGGCCGCACACGCATGCGCACATGTCACGATGCAGAACTTAATCTCTTTCTATGAAAATGTTTGTTAAGTTGCTGTTTAACTGTTAACAGGTAATGGAGGTAGAATTTACCCATTATTATACAGTTCACATGACTAATATATATACATATATATTTTAATTTTAAGTCAATTTTAAACTATTTGCATAATATTTAGAGACACACACATAAAGTAATTTGATTGGACGAGAGGTATTCCATGAGTGCTGATCAGATTTCCAGAGCGGATTTACGAACGCACCGCACCACAGAGCTAGGCCAACACATGTTGTTTTTCAGTGCCACTAGTAAGCTCATTGAACAACATGTAGACAACGGAAGACAACACACGGATACACATCAGCTGAGTCCATTTCCTCGCTATGAGATCCCCCTTGGGTGTGTGTGTGTGTGTGTGTGTGTGTGTGTGTTTGTGTCTAATTGCTCAGTGAGCACTTTGCCAAATGGGCCTGGGATGATTTTGATTGGCTGTCATTCTGGCTGCTGAATCTGCACAAAATGTGAACACATATAGCACACACACACACACATACACACACACACACACAAACACACACGCACACACACGCACACACAGTTCTCAGAGAACTCTTACTTTTCTTGTGTGTGTGCCTGTGTGGGTGCACGCGTGCATGCGTGTGTGTATGTGTGTGTGTGTGTGTGTGTGTGTGTCTCTCAAGAGTCACCAGCCTGGACATGACTTGGAGTGACAGGGACACACTCTCAGCCCTCCTCATCTGTCTCATCAGTCAGACACAGCCCTGGGGGAGGCTGGTGGAGGTAGAAATCGGAGGACAGGCTCATTGTAATGCATGGAACGGAATGAGGAATGGCATCAAAAAACGCGTTTGATAGCATTCCATGCATCACAATGAGGCTGTCCTCCGATTTCTACCTCCGCCAGCCTCCCCTGACTGAACCAGGTTCAATGCCATTGAGAGCCCATGAACGTTCTCCATAAAGACCTCTGGATAATTAGCCGTCACGCTAATGTGGTACTGGGATCCTATGGTAATGCGCTAATCTGCATTATGGCTAGCCGATGATGCAAGGGTTTGTTGTGTGACGGAAGGGGGTGTTAGTTTGGTTCTACAAGCTTTATTTAGAGACGCTTCCCTTTCAGAGGCGGCGGGGTGTGTGTGTGTGTGTGTTTTGTCCCTCCCAGAAATCATCATCACTCCAGAGGGATGGCTGTGAGCAGTGAGGGTGGTCTAGTGTGTGTGTGTGTGTGAGAGGAGAAGTGGGGGCAGATATCATTGTTATTGCCTCTGTCATCATTAACGTGTTCAGCAGTGTGATGGCTATGCTAACACCGGTGCAGCTGCTCTTTTATGTGTCTTTCCAGCAGAAATCATTTTATATTACAGTTACAGATCAATTGAGAATAGAGGGGAGGGAGTATAGTACAGCACACCACAAAGGGCGTGTGTGTGTGTCTTTGTGTATGAATAATTGATACCAAGAGCACTTAAACTGTTCATGTCAGTAAACCACAAATTGACTGTTTAAAGACAAATAGGATTTGACTTTTAAATGAGAGTAGAATCGTAAAAAACGACAAAGAGGAAGTACAGTCGGAAATGCCCCAAGGCCTTATGGGAGTACAGAACAATCACGTTGACGAGCAGCAGAGCTCAAGGTCGGTCGTCCATTTTGCCCCAAGGCCTTATGGGTCGGTCGTCCATTTTGCCCCAAGGCCTTATGGGTCGGTCGTCCATTTTGCAGACAGTGAATCGCTTCGCCACAGCCGACATGGCAAACTGAAAGACACCTGTCAAAATCCGTTTCCAGAAACGTTTAACTTTCAAATTAATAACGGCTTTAAGAACACATAGGAGTCTGGCTGAACACATCCTCTCATCTCCGGCTTTCAATAGATCAAGGCTGCGTGGAGGCAGGCAGGTGAAAGACCCTGGGGCGTGGCGGGTTAGCAGGTATAAAAGAAGGGCTGTGCTCCACCTGGAAACAGCTCCAGTCAAAGGAGATGTGTCGTCAAACGTGTTGGAATGGTTCCAGACTCCAGTCAAACGTGTTGGAATGGTTCCAGACAGGGGAGGCTGGTGGAGGTAGTCTTGTAACGCATTGGAATGGATCGACCAATGGGATCGTCTGTTCAGTTCCATCCATTACAACGAGACTGGCCTCTGATTTCTACCTCCACCAGCCTCCCCTGGTCCCAGTCAACCACAGTATCAACAGCATCACACTGAGGTAAAGGGGCCGAATCAACAGCCTGCAGAGTGTAGCTGTACTATAGTGTGCTGTACCCTCCACCTCTCTTGCTACCAGCCCTGATGGTAGCACAATGAGGCCAGGTTCACGCACACGCACACGCACACGCACACGCACACGCACACACACACACACACACACACACACACACACACACACACACACACACACACACACACTACATTTACATTATTGGCATTCAGCAGACGCCTTATTCCAAAGCGAGTTACGATCAATACGTTTGAAGTAAGTGAATCATCTATCCACCAGTCGTAGCAGGAAAACCACGCACGCACACACACACACACACACACACACACACAAGCAGCTACTCCTACTGTGTGTGTGTATAATGGAGAGCAGGGAGGAAATGAAACACCAGGAGACGCTTCAGAAGAAAAGGAAACTTTTTTTATTTTCCCGCAAATAAATGTTACACAACATTCAAAAACCTCAACGCCTGGTAACCTGGTCTGCTTCATCATCACAAAGGTCAAAGGTCATCAGGTCAATACTCTCCAACTACTAAAGTATTCAGGAAGATAAATGCCCCACGGCTGCACCCATATATACTGTATATATCCAAGGTAAAATAGAGGGAATTACAAATATATATTTATATATATTTATGTCTATGTTTACATAAGAATGTCAGTGAACACCAGGTTGATGCACTGGACAATACACACAGGCGCA
>NC_137676.1:72303148-72305648 GCF_963989245.1 Nansenia antarctica
ATTGTTGATTTAGTATCCTGCTTTATTCTATTATTGCAGATTTTTTTAATTCCACTGCAATGCCAATGTTGAAGAACCTAAACACAAGAATTGTACTCTGTGTACCCGTACCTTGATGTAATAAAAGCAATTCTGATATCAATCAATCAATCAATCAATTAAACAATCAATCAACCTAGACCTGAAGTACCCATGTCACACAGTGGCCAGGGATTAGTCAGATCCATTCAATCAACTAATCCCATCTCCCCCCCCCCCCCCCCCCCCCCCGGAGCTGTCAAATGGAATCTCCCACAATGGCCTCTCCTTGGGAGGTAATGGAACTCTGGGTGGGGCGGCCCACCTGCACAGGCTAACAGGGGGAGACGACAGACGCATGAGAGAACAACTGAACTGGGATCAGATCCAACGGGTTCATTACAGCAGGGGCTCATATTACAGCAGGTAGAGTACAAAAGGCTACAAGCTGATTGGACGACCTGGGGCCTGACCACTTGAGACACGGTGTGCCTGTGCCAGGGGAGGCTGGTGGAGGTAGAAATCGGAGGACAGGCTCATTGTGATGCATGGAATGCATTTTTCCTGTTCCATTCCATGCATGACAATAAGGAGCCCGTCCTCTGATTTCTACCTCCACCAGCCTCACCTGCCTTTTTGCGTACAATAATATTTCTCAGACTGTAAATCCTTCCCTACCGCCGCCTCAGATATATGTTAATCAATTCACCATAACTACTGATTCATCTGGAGTGATAAACGACATCGCCATGACCGAGAGAGAGAGACAGAGAGAGAGAGAGAAAGAGAGAGAGAGCGACAGAGAGAGAGAGCGACAGAGAGAGAGAGAGACAGAGAGAGAGAGAGAGACAGACAGAGACAGACAGAGAGAGACAGAGAGAGACAGAGAGAGAGAGAGAGAGAGAGAGAGAGAGAGAGAGAGTGAGACAGAGAGAGAGAGAGACAGACAGAGAGCGACAGACAGAAAGAAAGAGACAGAGAGAGAGAGAGCGACAGAGAGAGAGAGAGAGAGCGACAGAGAGAGAGACAGAGACAGAGAGAGAGAGAGAGACAGAAAGAAATAGAGAGAGCGACAGAGAGAGAGCGACAGAGAGAGAGCGACAGAGAGAGAGAGAGCGACAGAGAGACAGAGAGAGAGAGAGAGAGACAGACATAAAGAGAGACAGAGAGACAGACACAAAGAGAGACAGCGAAACTAGAAATAAGAGAGAGAGAGAAATTATAGAGAGAGCGAGAGAGAGAGCCAGCCAGCGAGAGAGGCTGAGAGGACAATCGGCCACTCCACTCCTCCCCGGCCTGCGCCGCTGCACCGTTGCCACGGTGAGTGCTACTGTAGGCTAATTTATTTGCATGTGTAACGAGGACGCAGTAATGAAAGAGGGAGAAACCGGGGGCAACAGAACGAAGATCACAGGCGATTCATTAGTACTCAATTGGACGCCCCCTCCTTTATACATTCAAATGTCACCCTCCTCTCCACAGCCCGGGACTGGAGAGGCGTCACACAGGGGAGAGCTCTGAAGCCGCTCACATTTCACTGTGAATAGATTCTCTCATTCTGGAGCACAGGGGGACGCATGGGGAGGGGTGAGGAGGGAGGGGAGGGAGGGAGGGAGGGAGGGCGGGGGTTTAGGACTAATACCACAATAGAATGGACAGAGCCTGATTAGAAAGTCTAATTGATTAATACATTAATTATGATAATAGTTTTAGGCTTTTCCATTTCACACAACAACAGCTGACAATAACCAGAAAGGGTCTCTTGAAGGTGACGAGAACACTGAGGCCGTTTGTTCACAGACGGTCATTTCCATTTGAGTTGAAAGTGACGCATCACGTCAGTGGAGGCTGGTGGAGGTAGAAATCTGACTCATCTATCATTCGTGCATTACACAATTACATAGACCAGCACTCCTACTCTGCTTCTTCTGAATAGGGGACAGTGGAGTCTGATGCATCTAATGCATCCATTCCCTGCACCATTCCATGCTTTACACTAAGCACACCACCCCTGATGTACTGTATGTAGTACAGAGTTCAGCTGTTACGAATGTTACAAAGAACCAGGCCTGGGTCTACTTGAAACATCTCCAAATACTTTGATTGTTAGCTTGAGCCTGGATAACCAGATGAAGAAGGGTGCTTTGTAGGGATGTGTACTCCATCTACAGATGAAGGGTGCTTGGTAGGGATGTGTACTTCATCCATAGATGAAGGGTGCTTGGTAGGGATGTGTACTTCATCTACAGATGAAGGGTGCTTTGTAGGGATGTGTACTCCATCTACAGATGAAGGGTGCTTGGTAGGGTACCTCTGTAGGGATGTGTACTTCATCTACAGATGAAGGGTGCTTGGTAGGGATGTGTACTTCATCTACAGATGAAGGGTGCTTTGTAGGGATGTGTACTTCATCTACAGATGAAGGGTGCTTGGTAGGGATGTGTACTTCATCTACAGATGAAGGGTGCTTTGTAGGGATGTG
>NC_137676.1:72312445-72314945 GCF_963989245.1 Nansenia antarctica
TGTGTGTGTGAGAGAGAGAGGTGAGTGACAGAAGGAGGAAAAGAGCAGAGTGAGTGAGTGAGTTAGAGTGAGAGAATGAGGTGTGTGAGTGTGTCTGAGGAGAGAGGAGTGAGTGAGTGAGTTAGAGTGAGAGAATGAGTGTGTGTGTGTGTGTGTGTGTGTGTGTGGGTGTGTGCGGCCCTTACCCTCTGGAACACATCCTGGTCGTCCAGGTCTCCGTTGCTGGTGACAGCAATCTCTGCTGCCGTGCTCCCCTGGACCTCCTCTGCCATGCTGCCCTGCTGCACACACACACAGCACGCACACGCATACGCACACGCACACGCACACGCACACGCACACGCACACGCACACGCACACGCACACGACACACACACACACACACACACACAGACAGACACAGACACAGACACACAGTCAGACATGATTCTACACACGTCCCCAAACATCTTACCTCACACTCCCAGAGACCAGTGTTCCCCCTGCTGTTGAATAGGTGGGGGGCCGGCTGGCTGCGTTGCCCTAGACTAACCTTAAGCATTTTGGCTTCCATAGAACCTCAATGAGGAAATGTTTAGTCATAGCAACCCTCTGCCCTGCCTGAGAAGAGAGAGACCACGGGGGGAGGGAAACGCAGAGTATTCTTTGTTTGTGGTTTCTGTGTGTGTCTTTGATGCAGCCTAGGTACCATGGAGGCTGTGCATTTACGACCCAAAGCTTTGCCACAGGAAAGGCGGTCGGGCCGCATGCCTCCTCAGAGTTTTGTAGGTGTAGACCGCCCCCCTGTGGCCATGGCTGGTTAAACAGCAGGCTACACCGAGGTTAAAATTCCACTGGTAAAACAGAGATTTAAAAAGACATTTAAAAGGGAAGGGGAATGATGTTTGCACACAAATCTACCAAAGTAGACCGGTAATAATAATAATAATAATAATAAATAATAATAATAACAACTTTTTATTTCTATAGCACTTTTCCTGCAAACATTGCAACTCAAAGTGCTCCAATCATTATATAATCATAATTTAATTATTTAGTCATTTAAAGGCAATATTAAAAAGATGGGTTTTTAGTCTTGACTTGACAAACATATTTGCTGAGGTTGCATCCCTAATGTAAACTAGAGATGATGAAGGTATAAATATAAAGGTATTCATCCTACATTCATTCTACCTTCTCTCTCAGAGGGCAGAACAGTCGGCCTAGAGTACAGTCCTCCTAACCAGACAGTCCATCAGTCAAACATGATTTATATGACAGCACGTTAGGCGTAAACAGCCGAATGCAATATTCTTCATGTGACAAGAAAGAAAACAAAGAAAATAAAAATCAATAAAACGCCGGAGAGACTAACGCAGTGAAACAGACAGAGAGACTAACGCAGTGAAACAGAATAAATAAGAGAAGGAGAGACTAACGCAGTGAAACAGAATAAATAAGAGAAGGAGAGACTAACACAGTGAAACAGAATAAATAAGAGAGCTCCGTGTCTTGATAGAAAAAAGAAAAAGAGAAAGAACCTGACAAGTACTGTCAATTTCTAGAACTATCCGAGTTTCAGTTCTAGAACTATCAGAGTTTTAGTTCTAGAACTATCAGAGTTTTAGTTCTAGAACTATCCGAGTTTAAGTTCTAGAACTATCATAGTTTCAGTTCTAGAACTATCAGTCTTTTAGTTCTAGAACTATCAGAGTTTCAGTTCTAGAACTATCAGAGTTTCAGTTCTAGAACTATCAGAGATCTGGTTTTCAAAATTAAACATCACAGACTGAAAACATCCAAATATGGTCGTTCCTTCCATGGCACCACGCTTTCCACTACATCACCACCTGGGCTGTGGAAGGCAGCATCATGTCTTCCTGGTAGGTAGGTAGGTAGGTAGGTAGTGTATATGTACGTGAACGTGATCATTTCTCCTCAACATAAATAGAACCGGACTCAAACGACAGAGCTGTGACAGGTTCCAGAGACGCATCGGTCTCCATGGCAACGCTGTTCTACCCACGCGGGCAGCAGGCTCTTCCAAGGCGACTTCCTGTCTGGCGTAGTCATAAGGACCGGACCGCATCATCACACCATCTCTGCAGCCCCGCGGCGCTGGGAGGCTGTGTGCTGTGCTGTCTCGTGATTGGCTGAAACACGCTTCCTCAAACGGCCCTCTCATTACTTTTAATTACAGACAAAGGCTGCAGTTTATGCAGGTTTATCTGGGTCAAGAAAAGTAATCTCCCGGCTTCACAGCATCATATATATATATATATACACATATATAAAGATATATATATATAATATATATATATATATACAGTATATATAAATATATATATATATATGTTACGGTACATGTGGGAATACGGTACGTGGGAAAACTAGGGTTAGGGTTAGGTGCTACGTCGACTTGGTACATGCTGGCATGTCTAACCCTAACCCTAACCCTAACCTTAACCCTAGTTTTCCCACATGTACCGTAACATATATATATAAAGATATAGATATATAA
>NC_137676.1:72317445-72322445 GCF_963989245.1 Nansenia antarctica
CTTCCACCAGCCTCCCCTGGTGTTCTACCTCCCCCAGCCTCCCCTGGTGTTCTACCTCCCCCCAGCCTCCCCTGGTGTTCTACCTCCCCCAGCCTCCCCTGGTGTTCTACCTCCCCCAGCCTCCCCTGGTGTTCTACCTCCCCCCAGCCTCCCCTGGTGTTCTACCTCCCCCCAGCCTCCCCTGGTGTTCTACCTCCCCCAGCCTCCCCTGGTGTTCTACCTCCCCCAGCCTCCCCCAGTGTTCTACCTCCCCCAGCCTCCCCTGGTGTTCTACCTCCCCCAGCCTCCCCTGGTGTTCTACCTCCCCCAGCCTCCCCTGGTGTTCTACCTCCAGGTCACACTTTTCTGCATTCTCTGGTAGAAATGTCAAGTCAGCCTACATTTTTAGCCTACAAGTTAGCTTACCTGTTAGCCTACACTTTAGCCTACCTGTTAGGCTACACTTTAGCCTGCATTGTTAGCCTGCATTGTTAGCCTGCATTGTAAAATCTGTCCTGCTCGATGCCAGTAGGAAACCTCACGACAGTCTAGTAACAGACAGGGAGCAAAGGTGGCAGCATTAAACCTCAACCACACAACCACACAACCACACAACCACACAACCCCGACCTACGAGTGGCTAATTGTTCACCGAAGGCCATAACCGTGGGAAATGTTCAGTAACATAACATATATACGCTGCACTACACTTCACAGCCAAATCAAGCTATTGTAACATCCGATCTCTTCATCTTTCTTCTGAAGTATTATCTATCTTACTATTTCTTGATTCACTTGGTTGGGGGCTATGCCAACACATAATAATGATGTTCAAGTGTATTCTAATCGCCTAAAATATCCTTTAATTGGTTGGATTTTAATTGAAAGCCCAAAACACTGCAATATAGGCTACAGACAGGTGCAATACAGACAATGTTTGTCTTCATGGAAAATAGAAATGTTTGTGTGGTCAAATCATCAAATCATAGGAGGTTAGCTTGATTTCATCAGGGGACAGTGACACCGATCTGAAATCAGATCTGAAATCAGGGGACCCCCACATGGGCTCCTGACCCCAAGTTTCAGAACTGCTCTGTCGACCAATCCACTCTGATCCAAACCCATGTCGGGTGTGAGCACTCGAGAACTCCAGGAAAAGGGTTGAGATCTCGGACGCAGCGTTCGACGCGTTGGCTCGCAGCATAAGCCCTTCCTGACCGCAAGTTCCTCATGGTAGGTCGATGTCACTGTGACTCAAACCCAAGAGCTTTCCATTTCCTGTACCAGGTCACATGACCAGGCCGGCCGGCACAGCTAGCGAACTGTGCAGTGTTGACTGGTGCACTAATGGCACTCAGGTCAGTATACAGCTGATACCGATAGCGTCTCTAGGCTACGTGTGGCAAGAGGTTGTCGGTTGGTGGGCGGTTGCCACGGTTCCTTGGCCATTGTTAAGGTTGATTGCTATGAGGAAAATAACAGTTGCTCAGTGAGTGAACACAACATTTACATGTTACATGTTTGGCATTTAGCAGACGCCTTATTCCAAAGCGACTTACAGATACATTTGACTAAGCAAGTGAATCATCAATTCACCGGGAAGCAGGAAGAGTAATCTAGCTCAGGCCAGGGGCCATTGGCAGTCGTCGTGATAGAAGACACAGCCTCCCTACACCCTACTCCACGGCCCTGGATTGGACCCATGGCTAAATAAAGCAGATTAAGCCAAAAGATATAAAACAACATTTACTCACAGGGTCAAATGACCCCCACCCATGGCTGTTCTAGCGTTAATGACCCCACCCATGGCTGTTCTAGTGTTAATGACCCCACCCATGGCTGTTCTAGTGTTAAGTGACCCCACCCATGGCTGTTCTAGTGTTAATGACCCCACCCATGGCTGTTCTAGTGTTAATGACTAGGGCTGGGTATCGCCACTGATTTCCCAAAACGATTCGATTCCGATTCACAGCTCCCGATTCGATTCGATTCACGATTCGATTCCGATTCGATCTAGTTACAATATACATTTTTTGCTTGAATATGAAAGAGATTCTCCGAACTAATGCTATAAATGGTTCAAGGAACCCTATAACATGTAGCATTGTTAAACATATCAATGAATTGACTCCAAAGCAGTTACATGAATGTACTTTTTATTTACATATGACTTTGCTTTTGTCCAGCTCATCTCTATCGTCAAATTTTTAAAATCCAAAATGCACCCAGACATCTGACTTTAAGCCTGGTGGTGACTTGAGTGTCCCTGCCATCGCCATGTTTTTAGATTTTAGTGTTGAGACCTCACGTTGCGTGAGATATGATCAATTCTTGTAGCGCGAGATCTGGCCACGAGATCTCGTTGCGGGTTGAAGCTGCAAGCAAAAAATAATAAAATAAATAAATAAATAAATAAAAGATCGATCTCGGGATTTATGAATCGATAATCGCTCATTTAATGAAGATCGATTCAGAATCGGGAAATCGATTTTTTTAACCCAGCCCTATTAATGACCCCACCCATGGCTGTTCTAGTGTTAATGACCCCACCCATGGCTGTTCTAGTGTTAATGACCCCACCCATGGCTGTTCTAGTGTTAATGACCCCACCCATGGCTGTTCTAGTGTTAAAGTATATATATTTTTTAAAGTAAGTAAAATGTATTTCTATAGCACCTATCCCAGACCAGGGGTCACAAAGTGCTTTACATATACAAGAACATAATAAAAGGCCTTTTGACGCCTCATGGGACAGGCAGGTGAACCAGACAGGATGTAGTTCATCTATGACCCGAGGTTTGGGTGTTGGTCTAGTGCGGGGGAGGAGGGGGGTGCTGCCACCTTCGAGACGGATCAAGTGCGTGTGGACGGGTCTAGTCACGATCCTGAGAACACACGGCTGAGGGGAGGCTGGCAGAGTGAGCATTCCATTGCACTACTTAGAACTGTGTTTCCTGTGCATGTGACCAATACACTTAGACTTGACTTAACTTGACGCTCTGCTGGCACAAGCCCCCTCTCATTCCTGTCTGTCTTGCGACACTGTCTGACTGCTCCAAACATGTCAATTGCAATCCCTGGAATCCAAAACAATAATAATAATAATACATTAGACTTAGGCGCTTTTCTAGACACTCAAAGACGCTTTACAAACTGTAAACTGTACAAAAGTATAGGGGCCTCATTAGTGCTGGGGACACATGGGAAGGGGAGGGGAAGGGGGAGGGGGAGAGGGTTAACTGGTGAAGGCGAGCTTGAAGAGGTGGGTTTTGAGGGCCTGTTTAAATGTTGGCAGGGTGTTGGCCTCTCTGATGTGGTTGGGCAGGGGGCGTTCCAGAGAGACGTAAAATGTAAAATGCCCTTACAACAAAACAATGTATAACAAGGATCTTATCATAAGGGATAATAATCAGTTCATTTATCTACAGTAGAGCGACTGCTTACTGGAACGTGATCTAACTGGCTGCTACTGTACTGTACACATCGTTGTTGCCTGGTATCTAAATATAAGTCCAAACTCCCACAGCATGCAAATGGGACAAGACATCACAAACTAGGGCAGACACAGAGCCCGGCTTTGTTTATATGCGTGTCATCCGATGAGGGTAGACATCCACATGAACCGCCTCAGTCCACCAAACCCAATAAAGACGTGAAGTTGTGTTCAGGTTTTTTTGGGCTGTGACATTATTAACACATTAGAACAGTGTAATACAGTGCTAGTGTAAGTTAGCAGCTTCCCATTGTAAAAGACTATGGTCATTTGACCCCCTGAGGTGGTAGGTAAAATAGGCACGGCTGTTCTAGTGTTAACAGGTTCGTCTGGGATAAGATTACACCAGGCCTGCGTTTCTTACTTCAAAAACCTCCACAGAAGAAAATAAAACACATAACAACATAACATCCAATCGTGGGTGGTAGAAATCAACAGGCTCATTGTAATACATTGGGATACAGGAAAGGTATCAGAACACATTTCTCGTTAAATTATTTACAACGAGCCCATCTTATCTCTTATTTTATGAGCCCATCCTTCAGTGTCTGTCGAGGGTACTACTACAAGTCATTATCACCCTCCTTTGAAACCGCCCTGCTCCTGCAGAGCTAGGCTAGCTAACAACCAAGGCAGAGCTTTCATGGAATGATTTGGATTGCTTCGGCAGTCGACCGCGTCAACGGCGGAGACAACGGTGACCCCGGGTGTCAGGTAACAGGAACAGGTAACAGACAACATGAATACTTAAAGGCCATACGACGCCCGCATGCAGGCTGGCCCGGCAACAGAGCCTTTCTCCACAGGCAGAGTCACCTGACAGTCTGACCGCTGAGGGAGATCAGAGACACACACACACACTCGTCTCTAGGCCACCTGTCCCGTAGAAATAGAACAAATAGAACAGACCACGTTCATTCAAATGAGTACAGTACGGTTGCTGTACTTGCGGCCATCTTGTGGTGTACCGTTTGGAGGTTTTTAGCTCACAGCTTTATTAACAACCAACTAGACTCAACTGACATTGGAACGTTCAGTCAAATGATGCTTAGTTGCTATGGTGATCGCTCTGAATCTGAATGTTCTACACAAGCAGTAACAATGATTAACATGGCAATTACATAATAATAATAATAATAATAATAATAATAATAATAATAAGCAGAGTTAGTGACTTCTCTGCCTAGTGCTGTGAGAGACCGATTATCATTTTACATGTGTGTGTGTGTGTGTGTGTGTGTGTGTGCATAAGAGTGTGTGTCTGTGTGTGTGTGTGTGTGTGTGTGTGTGCGGGTGTGTTATTGCCAGTTTATCATGTCGTGTCTGTGTTCGGGTGTGTGTTTACATAAGAGTGTGTGTGCGTGTGTGTGTGTGTGTGTGTGTGTGTGTGTGTGTGCGTGCGTGTGAGTGTGAGTGTGAGTGTGTGTGTGTGTGTGTATGACATGCAGGGTGTGGTACCGTGGCGACGCAGAGCTTAGTCCCCTGGCCTTCAGCAGTCGCCTGGAAACCAGCTAACAAGACACGGGGG
>NC_137676.1:72324945-72389945 GCF_963989245.1 Nansenia antarctica
GAGGCCCTGGCCATTTCTCTAACGGTGGCATCATCATTATTAAGCATATGGAGCAGGTGGGCTAGCCTGGTGGCTATGTAGGCCCACTCAACATTGGGGACTCCCAGCCCTCCCTCTCCACATGGGAGAAAGATCATGCCCCGTGTGGAGTGTGTGTTGAGGCCCACCCACTTTCTGACCAGCTGGACAGTTCTGTTCGTCATCTCTCTCAGTGCTTTGAGAGGGATGTGCACATTGGCGAAGAGGTGTTGGATTTTGGCCAGAGCCACCTCTCTCACAGCCTGGAGCTTCATGAGGATGGGGAGGGGGGACAAGTCAATCAGGTGGAGACGATGGAGAAACTCTGTAGTGAGCTCCTCGACCTGCTCGCTCCACTCGCCAGCGATGTTAAACCTGTGGCCAAGGTATGGGTAGGTCTCATTGCGGGAATACACCCTGATGGGTTGGCCCATTACAAGAAAGGTGGGGGGCTTGTCGTTCTTGGCCTTATACCAGCGGTTGCCTCCACTGCGGCGCTCATGGAGTACGGCACACTTGGCTTGCTTCACCTCCAGCCCTGACCATTGGAGGAACTCATCAGTGCGTGCCAGCATTTTGGTGATGACATCCTCCTGTCGTGATGACACCTGCACGTCGTCCGCGTATCCCTGCACAGGATTTGGGGATCGGACATGCAGAGGAGCGCACTGGTAAATCCACTTCATCCATTGGTTGAGTGCTAAGATGAAGTTCACGGCACTCCAGGGACAGCCAGTTTTTATTCCCACCTTCAGTGCAATCGGCTCTGTGAGCTGCTGCCCACAGATAACTTGGAGAAATGAGCCTTGGTACACGCTGGATACAATATTCACAAAAGGCTGAGGCAGGTGTATTTCCTCTAATGCTTTTAGCATCACCTCATGGGGGAGTGTACCAAACGCATCTCTGAAGTCCAAAAACACTGTGTAGAATCTAGATGATTCATGTTTGAAGTCATCTATTCCGGTTTTTAAGCAAAACACATGTTCGTTCATTCCCTGTCTGTTGATGTATGCTTTCTGATGGGGGGAGAGAATCCCTGTGTCCACCAGCCAGGGTAAGATGCGGGTGAGTAAGCATTTCATAAAGACTTTATATATGGTGGGCAATAGTGAAATGTCACGCCAAGTGGAGGGATCATCAGGGACATTTTCCTTTTTTGGTATCCTATGGATGAGGGCCCCTTTCCATGAATCAGGTACCTTCTCATTGGTCAGGCAGGCATTGAAGATATGTGTGAGTGTCTGTGTTGACGTGGGCCTGGTAGCTCTCAGCGTCTCATAGATGACCCCGTCAGATCCACTAGCCTTGTTATTGGGAAGAGAAGCTAGAACTGCATCTACCTCTTCTGTTGTGAAATCATGGGTATCTGGGAAATAGCCTGGCTCTATTTTGTCAATGAAGTTGTACCAAGGGGGCGTGGCCAGGGGAGTGGCAGCGCTTGGTACAGTTTGACACTTAGATTTATAGTAGTTATACACATTGGCTGTATCACTAACAGTGGGCGGGGTTTCAGGAAAACAGCTGCTATTCAAAATGATATTGATTGCCTTCGATTTGCGATGTTGCCAGAGGTATGCCAGCTTGTTCCTGGATACTTGCCGTTGTTGTCGATGTGTCTCTGTCCCGGAGGCCCGCAGCGCTGGTTGTATTCTCTCACGGATGAAGCAAAGCTGCGTTTCTATCCAAGCTGTCAGCGAGTCAGGTGTAAGGTCCACCGGGAAATCGACAGAGGGTGGGAATTTCTTCAGGATTCTGGCGACATATTTCAGAAGTTTGAATCCGTATGGACGCGCGTTTCCTTGCGTCGCGGAGAATATTCCTTGATGGAAAAAAGCGCTGATAAGGATTGACACTAGTCTGCCCCACTTCTCTGCGCCTCCGGGAGTAACAGCAAAGTTGGATTGGAGCAGTTTTGTGTCCAGTGTCCCCCTGTAGGCTCTTTCATCTCTCTGGAAGTTAGTCCACTCATAGTCTGTCATTGGTCGTACATATTGCTTGAAGTCTACGGGAACATCTCCGGCCGGTGTTGGGCTTGGGTCGCAGACGTTCGGGCGTTGTTTGTAGACTCGCCCGCTGTTCAGGGCTTGTTTAAAAGCCAATCTTAGTGTGGTAACGAGGCACATTGTATCAAAAGCATCCAGTGCATCCTATTCCCACTGCAATAACGATGGCAGTTACAACGGGTGTATGTGAGCTTAGATGTTGAGCGCGTTCATCTCACCACTCACGGCAGCCATCAAGCTGTCTGTCTGTCGCGAAAAACACACACACACACACACACACACACACACAGCGACATGTTCCCTCACACTCAAACACACACACACACACACACACACACAGCGACACACACATATACCCGCAAACACACACACAGCGACACATTCCCTCACACACACACAAACGTGGACACATACACACACACACACACATACATACACACACACACACACACACACACACACTCTCTCTTATCTCTGCTGAGATCAGTCACACACACACGCACCGGCCCCCGGCCCCGTCAATGCCAGACCAATGACAACAACAAGCCACCAACAGGCCTACATGGACACAACAGCACCCTGGTGGTAGCTAGGCTGAGGGCAAACACTAAACACAGGCATCTTCATCTTCATCATCATCATCATCATCATCATCACAACATACACCTGTAAACACAAGACCAACAGTGTGACCCGAAGCCTAAAGGCAGTAGCTAAGTTGAGGATTGAATTTAAATTGAATTTGCCATTTAGCACACGCTTTTAATCCAGAGCGACCTGGAGTAACTGAGGGCCTAAGTGCCTCACTCAAGGGCACACTAGTGGTAGTGTGGTTTCAGGCGGGATTTGAACTCGTGACCCTTCCGATCACCAGTCCAACTCACTATCCCCTACTAGACCACCACTATCTCTCTCTAGGATAGTATGACATGTACTGTAGCCATCAGGACATCTAGTCCGACCTGTAAACATAAGATTAGTTGATTTTAGTCCGTTTATGTTGTTTGGGCATGAGGCGGGAGAGAGGGCATGCAATGGTGGAGGAATCAGACAGCGGAGGCCACATTAGTGGCTGACGGAGGTAGAACACCAGGGGAGGCTGACGGAGGTAGAACACCAGGGGAGGCTGGGGGAGGTAGAACACCAGGGGAGGCTGGGGGAGGTAGAACACCAGGGGAGGCTGGGGGAGGTAGAACACCAGGGGAGGCTGGGGGAGGTAGAACACCAGGGGAGGCTGACGGAGGTAGAAATAAATGTTTTCCCTCCGCCAGCTTCCCTGGTGGGCCGTTATCCCAGCATATGAGCAGCCTAACAGTTTAACTGTCAGGTCACGGTACAGCACAACCTATCAGGAAGAGCCCCGCAGAGCACAGGGAAGCAAAGGTACACCACCACCACCACCACCACCACCACCACCACCACCACCACCAGAAACGTACTACTCCATGGGGGAGGCTGGTGGAGGTAGAAATCAGAGGACAGGCTGATTGTAATGCATGGAACGGTATCAAACACACGCATATGACACCTTCCCCTCGTTCCATGCATTACAATGAGCCCGTCCTCCGATTTCTACCTCCACCAGCCTCCCCTGGACTACTTCCTACTAGTATGCAAGTCCCAAGTCATCAAGCTATGACAGCTATTCACAACACAGGCTACAACCACAGATGTGGGTTAACTATAAGCGTTGTGATAACAGCGTACTAGGTGTATGGTAACAACATTGTAGTGTGTGTTGTTACCATACCATGGCTATTCAGGTAGGCAGCCGAGCGGTTTGTGTTATTACCACACAAGTGGAAAAAGGAACGGTGCTTATTACACGGTAATAGCATAAACCACTCGACATCATCCTACACTGGAATAGGGGCAACCCAATGACGGCTAAATCTAAACCAGACATTTGGATTCGAGCTTTATTAACTTAAAGTGCATGTTGCATTCAGTTCAGAAACTATATCTGAATTACACACCACCATATTTATACCTTCTACCTTGATATCTTTAACAAGGGTTTAGAGTCGGTCACTCACCACAGCGAAAGGCATAGATTCGGGAGAGGAGAAAACAAAGCAAGATGAATCACACAGCGCTGCAATGATTCAAAGAAGAGCGTAGTGTTGAAGTGTGATTGCGGGGGGGGGGGGCGGGGGTTGAAGAGAAATTATGTCACCTTTGCTGCCTGCTGAGTGTGAGAATCTTCTTCGTTTTCCTTTTGGGTATCGTTTTCTTTCGGTGTGTTCTCCGTCACGGCGGTCTCAGAGCGGTGGTCATCTCCACTGTGTGCCCCAGCGTAGCCAGAGGAAGCGTCAGGAGGAGCAGTGGTAGTGTTGTTTGGAACAACAACAACATCATCATCATCATCATCATCATCACCATCGTCGTGCTCAACAACAACACCAGCATCTCCTGTGATCTCTGGCTTGGAGCTTGGTCTCTCTGGATCTCTGTGATTATGGCTCTGAGCGTCATCACCACCCCGTGTCTGAGCTCCATCATCATCATCACCATGGCTGTGCTCCACATCATCGTCCTCTACAGGAACACGGCTGTCGTTTTCAACGTCATCAACTCCGTCGTCGAGAGGGATCTCGTGTATGACGTTGTCAGCAGCGCTATCGTAGCTGATAACATCCTCCACCCCCTCTCTCACCTCTTCCTCCTCTTCCTCCCCCTCACTTTGAGAATCCTCCGAATTCTGAGCCAGCTTAGAGTCCGGTTTCGAGTCCGGTTTAAAGTCCTGTTTAGAGTCCTGTTTAGAATCCAGTTCAGAGTCCTCCATAGACTCCGGGCGGGGGTCCTGGTCTGGGTTGCTTGGCGACACAGCCTCAACACTACCTGCGGACATGTTGCCTAAAGACAAACAGACAGGGGGGGGGGGGGGGGCATGAATAGGTCCCACCAGAGTGTTGTTATAAGGAAGAGCGGCAGTTAACATTACACCACCAACATTGCCTGGCAACGCAATATCGGGTCAATCAGGACGTTTAATATATATATATTTAAAAAAAATATTTGCAGCTCTGGCTTCCACCAGCGTGTTGACCATGTGTACAGGCATCGATCTGGAAGGGCCGGGGGGGGGGGATGAAAGGCTGCTGTCAACAAGCCTGGAAGGAAGGCTGTCGCAGTCCAACTTATTGATCGGTTAAGTTATTGATTGGCTGGGGAGGGGGCACGACTCACAATGTTTTTTCATTAAGCTACGAGGTTAGGATGACAGGACGTCAACACAACGTGACACTGTAGTACTACTAGCATCACTTTATTACTTTATTATTACTTAACTTTAATATACTCTTTTGTACCACATTGTGATGTAATAAAGGTGATTCTGATTCTGAATTCTGATTCTGACACTACTATAGGTCTACATGGTATTCTAGAGGCCAACAAGATCTCCTGTTTCCGTAGCGTGAGGCAGCTTGATGTACAAGTACCCCCCCTGGACATGACGCTGGTATGTCGCAGGGTCTTACCCCCAATCCAACCCTTAATGCTGAGTGCCAAGCAGGGAGGCATCAGGTACCATGTTTATAGTCTTTGGTGGTACGACTCGGCCGGGGATCGAACTCATGACCTCACAATCTCAGGGCGGACACTCTAACCGCAAGGCCACTGAGCTGGTTAATTTAATTTTTAATTCAACCTTAAGTTATCGAGGGAGACACTGGATCTCACGAGGTCTCTTTTGCAGGCGTGCCCTGTTTACAATACAAACAATGATCACAACACAACACAATAACATACAAAATACACACGTTAATCAATCCAAACAAGAGCGTGTCTGTGTAAGCTGGTCCCTGTGTGTGTGTGTTTAGATAGATAGATAGATAGATAGATAGGCTGACTATCACTGAGACGAATGCACACAGGCCAACAAACTTGAAATGCAACTATACGACTGGCTGCTCTGTATGCGGTGGGGTGACGTGGAGCTGCACAGGAGCCCTGGGTTGGGCGCTCACTCCCCAGAGAGATAAAATGTCAATGCACATTATTGCACACAACAGCACATTGACAAATGAGTTTGGACAGCCAGCCCTGCTCGTGGGCAGCACACCCCACACAGCAGCACAATGATTACTCTGTGCTGCCGGGACCTTGGCCCATGGGGAAACTGATAGTGGAAGGAGGAGAAATATCAAGAAAAACTTGATTGACGTTACTGGAGAGGTCAGGCGACCTTGCTTGCTTGCTTGCTGTAGTGTAGATAGATGAACAGAGGTTTAGCTCTGACAAGCTGACAGTTGCAACTAACAATTTGAAATATTGTTCGTGGCTTGACGTGGCTTCCGGTGGGAGTTGGTTGTGGCCGAGGTATTTCAGGTCATCTGACTTTCTTTCTTTCTTTCTTTTTTCGAAAGATTGCATTGACACACTTTAGGCTACATGGCCTGAGTCTTAGATCGATAAATCGAAACGTTGCATCGATCCTGAATGTGCAGAGACTCCTTCTTCTGAATGACATCATCATTGCTCTGAATCTCCCCTCTGCTCAGCAACAGTTGGCTGCATGAGATTCCTCCAAGGCACCATTCCTGCTGTTGCCATGCACGCAAACAAAGGCATGCAACACACTGACATCTGATCTTGACCTTACTTTCCCCATTTCCTGCATGATTCAGCTTTCACACGTGACTAAGTCACTGCAACAATTGTCCATAACCAAGGACGTAAAACAAGTGGAAGGGACCAAGTGCCCCCTACCTCAGTCTACCCTGAAGAGATATATATATATATACGTATATATATATATATATATGTGTGTGTCTGTGTCTTGTAAGGCGTATGATAAATACCAAAAATTTAAATGTAGGTTAACAATTGTCCCACTGTTGCTTTAAGGATAACCAAGGCAACATTGGGCTAAATGTCATAACTGGACACGTCAACGGTAGTGAGCCCAAAGCCTTACTGCAACGTTTGCAGGAAAAGTGCAATACAAATATAGGTTATTATTATTATGATGTTGTTATTATTAGTAGTATTATGACAGAGAAAGTTCGTTAGTCCTTGCTAATGACAGTTCGTGAGTTTAGAATGATAAGGTTCTATCTCTGTTTAGAATGATAAGGTTCTATCTCCGTTTAGGGCAGTTCAGAGATATTGAGCGTCAAAGTTTTTACATTCCATTATGTTTTGTGAGATGGAACCTTTGTATTTTATTAATTACTAACAAAAAAATGTCAACATTTTAAAAATAACACCACACAGGCATTAATAAACACCTAATGGATCAGATTATGTAAAAAACTCAATTTTGACCAAAAATGGAGATAGAACCTTATGATTCTAACGTCACGTATTGCTGACTGTCTGATCAATAGAACTTTTCATCGATGGAAAACCCTGATGATAAGACTTCAAAACTGATAATTTTTGCAAAATAATAAATTAAAAGTAGCAACTTGTCATTCTGGATAATGAAACAGCAACCCCTAACCCAACTAATGTGACTTCCAGTGTTTTTTAAAAATAAAAATATATTAAAATAACGTTTCGACCTAGGGCTGCGTTCGTAAATTCGCTCTGAGAGCGCCGGAGCGCACACTGGGTCCAACGTCATAAAGGGACCAAGTAATTTGATTGGACGAGGGGCATTCCACGAGTGCTGATCAGATTTTCCAGAGCGAATTTACGAACGCAGACCTTAGAAGACTATTCTGACAGTTGACAAAAGCGACAACTTGCGCAAGGCCAGGGTTGGGTTAGGTTAGTTATCTTTACACTCACCATGGCAGCTAAGCTAAACACGAAAGCGAACTTATTTTCCAGCCACCACCGCTAGCGCTGAGGTTAGCCGCCTAGCTGGCTAACACACCCTGGCTGCGTTCGTAAGTTCGCTCTGGAAATCTGATCAGCGCCCATGGAACGCCTCTTGTCCAATCAAATGACCTGGTCCCTTTATGACGTCGAACCCCAGGGTGCGCTCCAGCGCTCTCAGAGCGAATTCACGAACGCAGTCCACCCGTATAAGCACAGCGCAGAAAGCTGCTGTCACCAAACTCCCAATAATATGCGCAGATGATGGTCTGGCTAAAAGTTTACCTGTAAAGCTGTTGTTGGTCAAAATCTTTTGTCTCTCCGTTTCCCTCGGTGCAAACTGTCCCACTTGCGTTGTTCTTGAATGTAAAATAGCTTAGTTTAAACTGAATGTCCACAATCTAATCCGGCGCCCATTGGGTCCCTAGACACAGAACCTGGGCTCAATGAAGTCGCTCAGACCCGGAAAGGGACGTGTCCCCGTCAGCGAGTGTGTGTGTGTGTGTGTGTGTGTGTGTGTACACTTCAGCGGCACACTTCTCCCCCTACCGTCCTATCCGAGTATTACACCCTCCTCCATACACCTCCTCCTCCATACACCCTCCTCCTCCATACACCTCCTCCTCCATACACCCTCCTCCATACACCCTCCTCCATACAGGGCTGGTGGTGACTGTGGGCACCGTGCGTGATCTTTGCCCCCCCCCC
Source organism: Nansenia antarctica (assembly GCF_963989245.1). Lineage (NCBI taxonomy): Eukaryota > Metazoa > Chordata > Actinopteri > Argentiniformes > Microstomatidae > Nansenia > Nansenia antarctica. Next base: position 72,333,447 of record NC_137676.1, read on the forward strand.
CCCCATGAAAAGTAACACCGTTTTTTCTGTATTGTTGACATTATATTTGAATGTTTAATCTCATATTTGTATTCACTGTAGGTCCATATCATGGGTGTCGCAGCCATTATATCAGGGTGGGACATGTCCCACCCACTTTAATATTGCTTCAGACACCAATGGCCCATAATATTAAATATACTATGTCTATGACCTTTGAGGGTCAACACACACAAAATCAATGGCCCTCAAAGGTCATTGTGTCTTTATCTGGACAATGCCACGTTTCTTGTTCATGTTTTGCTTTGGTTTGTGCTTGAGTCTCTTTGGGAATAACGCCTTGGCCTATTAGATGTGTTCTCCTGTAAGGCAGGTGCAATGGTCACTTTTAGATACCAATTGGCAATAGCAAGGAACATCGACTGTCCCTAAAATGCTTTTTTATTTGACTCTACTCAACTGGGTTTGATAGCTGCACACCTAGAGAGACTTAGAGAGCAAGTTTCTAAGTTGCAGATATGTGTATATACTGATATATTGCATTTTCTTTCTTTTTCAATGCTTAAAAAGAGAAATATCTAATGGAGAAATATCCAATGCAAAGGATATAAAAAAGAGAAAATGTTAGAAGAATGTGGGAATCTTCACGCAATGACAAATGTAGTCCACGCACGGCAACAACAAAGAATATAATATATGAGTAAAATAAAGGTTAAATAAAGGTTTGAAATTAAATGAAATGAGTGTATGCTCTGTGTTGGCATACAGCAGTGGCCCCTGTAAGGTTTGACAAGGTACCAATGTCCTTCCTACAGATTTAATTACTTAGACTCTAATAACACGTCTTATTTCATTCGAGCATTCATAGCAATGACTCCAATTACATTCTCTGTGTTATCTTACAGTTATTAGTTATCTTCATATCATTTATGTCATTTCAGTAGGGGAGAGAAAAAAAAAACTCCAACTCCAAACTCCATATCCCATAAGCCCCCTGGAAAAACCTCGTGCACGTTCTGTTGCGCTGGAACGCAAGCGCGCGCTCGCGAGCGGCCATATTGGAATCTCAAGTCTGTTAGCCCTCGGAGGAATCCTGGGGTGGCAGTCAGTCGCAACTAGGAGAGTCTTTAAAAAAACACCTAATATCCTCTATTTATACCAGACATACGGGACATTCCCACCTGAGACCCCTGCCACTACTGGGGACGGCACTGGAGACATTTCCGTGGGGAAAAACGGACTCTAAAATGAGTCCCACCGATGCTAAGCGAGGAGCTAAGCGCAGGAAGAACAAGCGGGGCGGTGGCAGCAGCACTGGCAGCGGGCTGGTCAACCAAGGCAAGGCCGGGGTCTCAGGCCAGGCCTCGGCCCTGGGTGTCTCCCAGCCTGGGTCAGCCACCACGGGCATGGCCCGGACACCCTCTGCCTCTGATCTCCTGAGCTTCCTTCATGGGAAAGGAGTTCCTGGAGGAGGAGGGAGTGGGGGGAACCTGGGGGGCTCCATCACCCTGGGCCTGAACGGAGAGGTGAGGACAGACGTTAGCATGATAATAAGGTTCTATCTCCTGTTGTGACGTTAGAATGATAAGGTTCTATCTCCTGTGACGTTAGAATGATAAGGTTCTATCTCCTGTTGTGACGTTTAGAATGATAAGGTTCTATCTCCATTGTGACGTGAATGATAAGGTTCTATCTCCCATTGTGACGTTTAGAATGATAAGGTTCTCTATCTCCATTGTGACGTGAATGATAAGGTTCTATCTCCTGTTGTGACGTTTAGAATGATAAGGTTCTCTATCTCCATTGTGACGTTTAGAATGATAAGGTTCTATCTCCTGTTGAGATGGCGGTTTTAGCTTTTAGGTTTTACACACCAACGACACAGACAAGTTGAGGCCTCGACATTCTTTGAGGGTAGTAGCAGCTTGTTAGCCTGGTTTGGGTTAGCCCCAATCCAACCAACTCCACCCCTGGATAACATGTTAACCTGACTGTTTACTACACCTTTTTACTAATCCCCCCAGACTCGCTCAACGTCGAGACGAGCAACGTGTGTCACACGGCTGACACCAATGGTGTTGTTGATCCGGCTGCTAAAACCCCTAAAACCGCAATGTTGACAGCAGCGTTTGACAGCCACACATTTTTTGTAGTAGCAGCAGGTCTGATGTCTGTCTGCAAGCCCTCATCGCCTCTCTCCTCTCCTCTCCTCATCTTCCGATTTCGATTGTCTAGTGAAACTCTTAAGCTAATATATATCTAACTACAACTATTCAGTTGCGTTTGTGTGACATCTGTCATCTGTCAATGTCCCACTAACTAAGCTTTCTAGCTGGCTAAACGAACCAACCTAAGCAGTCACAGTCGTCTTGCACTACTACCAGCATCGGATGCTAAACTGTTGTTGATGCCCCCAAACTGTCAGACACAGCTGTCAAGGCTACCGACTAAAGGCCTAATCCATATAAATGATCATATAATACAGTCAATCGTGCTAAAATATGCGCAGTGCTTTGGGTAGTCAGTCCCTTAGCCTGATGGTGTTGACATTATGCATTTATTGTAGCAGTAATCTGGCCCCATTACACGTTAGTGTGTACACACAGGAAGTTGACAGTTTGAGAGTCGACTACCTCATTGGGTGTCATCGGATCAGCTTGCTAAGTATAGTGAATGTTTACACTGAACTGATGGTTTAATCGGCCAGTGGGCTGGCCCTGTCATGCCGCTGGCAGACACAAGAATTAACTGCTATGTACCCCTCACAACAGGGGAGGCTGGTGGAGGTAGAAATCGGAGGACGGGCTTGTGTTAATGCATGGAACGAAATGAGGAATTGGACCATTCCTCACAGTTTCAGGTCCATGCATTACAACAAGCCTGTCGTCCGATTTCTACCTCCACCAGCCTCCACTGACACACAGCCACCTGTAATTACCCCACCACCACCACCACCACCACCACCCTGCAATCTAGCTACCAATAGCCAAGCGGACATCTCAGCGTTACATAATTTGCATGTCAGTTGGCCTGGTGAGTCTTCCTTTCTCACGTTTGTGAGACAGCTAACGTCACATAGGCAGCTAGCGTCACATAGATTCGAAAATCAGGGGTAGTGGTGGTCTAGTGGATAGTGAGTTGGACTTGTGATCGGAAGGTTGTGAGTTCAAATCCCGCCTGAAACCACACCACTACTAGTGTGCCCTTGAGTAAGGCACTTAGCCCTCAGTTACTCCAGGGGGAATGTCCCTGTAATTCGTAATTGTAAGTCGCTTTGGATTAAAAGCGTCTGCTAAATGGCAAAATTATTAATTAAAATTATTAGACAGCTAGCGTCACATAGACAGCTAGCGTCACATAGGCAGCTAATGTCACATAGACAGCTAATGTCACATAGACAGCTAGCGTCACATAGGCAGCTAATGTCACATAGGCAGCTAATGTCACATAGACAGCTAGCGTCACATAGACAGCTAATGTCACATAGACAGCTAACGTCACATAGACAGCTAACGTCACATAGACAGCTAACGTCACATAGACAGCTAACGTCACGTAGGCAGCTAGCGTCACATAGACAGCTAACGTCACATAGACAGCTAATGTCACATAGACAGCTAGCGTCACATAGGCAGCTAATGTCACATAGACAGCTTATGTCACATAGACAGCTTATGTCACATAGACAGCTAACGTCACATAGACAGCTAGCGTCACATAGACAGCTAATGTCACATAGACAGCTAACGTCACATAGACAGCTAATGTCACATAGACAGCTAATGTCACATAGACAGCTAGCGTCACATAGGCAGCTAATGTCACATAGACAGCTAGCGTCACATAGACAGCTAACGTCACATAGGCAGCTAATGTCACATAGACAGCTAGCGTCACATAGGCAGCTAACATCACATAGACAGCTAGCGTCACATAGGCAGCTAGCGTCACATAGACAGCTAATGTCACATAGGCAGCTAGCGTCACATAGCTAAAGTCAACGTCCTGCAACATTATGGAATGTAGGACTTTCTCATATGATGATGATGATGATGATGATGAGGATGAGACAATTGGTCCAAACAAATCCATAAGTGTAGGCTAATTATTCCTGACCAGTGTTTCCCCTACCATTGCCTTGGGGGGGCGGGCCGCCCTCCCAACGGAACCCCCCGCCCCCCCAAGAAAGAGGAATTATTACGGACGTAGACACCAAACATCTGACAAGCAGGCTAAAATATCTGTGTTTTTTAAACGCACCCAACCCGATTCGTTGGTAACGTTAGTCCGCCGTAGTCTCGCATAGCCAGACCTATCTCCACACTTCACGCTGTGCCAGCGCTGGAGAATAATACAAGATTTTGCGCAAGTGTGCGCGCGAGACGCGAGAGTTTTTGCCGGCTGTGATGTCTGCAGATTGAAAGTAAGCAAGTTGAAACGTTAGCAAATATAATTGCTGAGTGTTCTGACAGAGAAAGTTGGTTAAAATTGGTCGTTATTATCGTGACTAGAAAGTGTCTGACTATAGTACCATAGTGTAAATAGTGGCAAAGAACTAGCAAGCTAGCTAGCTCAGAGATGATGAGATGAGCTAGTCTCCTTGCACACTTGCCAGCTAAAGAGCTAACTGGAGGCACTTTATTATTTTACTTAAAGTCAATATACTATCTTTCTTATTCTGCTAGAGTTGGGCTTCATGGTAATACCATAATGGCATATTTACAGTACATGGACAGTTGATTGAAGCATTGGAAATGTCTGTTTTTTATAGTTGGACATACGATTTTTTTTCAGGTGAGAGAGTAAAGTCAAAATGACATTATCTGACTGGATTGCCCACAGCAATCCAATATTCAATTATAATTATGTTATAAATTGATATGGATCAATTTATGCCTCTTATTAGATTATAAATACTCTGGCTGTTTTGTTTACCATTCGGTTGACAGCAAAAGGGAGAGAGGAGGATAGAGAGGGAGAGAAGGAGAGAGAGCAGGATGGTGTCAGCACACCAGAGAGAGAGAGAGAGCAAGAACCAGGTGAGAAAGTGGACAGGTAGTCAAGTAGGGTTGGGTACCGAAAATCGGTACCGGTAGGTACCGGTTACTTTACATTCGGTATGTACCCGTACCGAATCGCAAAGGAGATTTCGGTACCTCATTTCGGTACTTTTCTATCTCGCCCCCTGGTGTCCGGTGTCAACTGGTGACTCGTGACGTCACATCGCCTGTTAAATTTCCACTCAGTGAAAGCAGCGAGTACGGAAGGATAACGAGAAGGTTGCTAATAGCAACTTCCGCTAGCGGGTTGGCGTAACGCGACGCTCGACTTATGGGTGCGTTCCGTAAACTCGTTCTGGAATTCTGATCACCACTCGTGGAATGCCTTCTGTCCAATCAAATGACTTGCTCCCCTTATGACGTCGAGCCCAGTGTGCGCTGCGACGCTCTCAGAGCGAGTTTACGAACGCAAGCCTTTGATTGGACAGTGCACTCCAGGATTCGACGTGTCTGTTGATGACGTAGTGCAGATGTGTGGCTGCGTCTCTGCGAGGTGGACAACATGATCGGGGATCTCCTGATATTCGGGTACTGTCCTTATCCTACTACTGTGTCTGAAAAATCAATCGTCATGTCATCATGGACCAGAGAGGGGGAGGGGAGTAGTAGTAGCTGATAGTGCTGTCCCAAACGACTATTTTTCTAACGATTAATCTAGCGATTATTTTATCGATTATTCGATTAGTCTAACGACTAATTTATCGATAAGTCTAACGATAATTTTTGTACTGCAAAAAAAAAAAAAAAAAAAAAAACTTTTTGTCTCCACCTCACTGCTATGTTTAGCCAACTTGAATGCCAGCATGGCCATTTAGAAGTCTGTCCATCACCACAACACATAGCTAGCTAACGTTACTCTCGCTGCTATGTTATGATTAGTTAAATTGATGCTAACGTAGCATGCGAGCTACGAGCTAGATAACGTACAGTAGGTGCTCGCACCACAATGACAATAGGCTACCGTAGCTAGCCAGCTACATAGCTAACGTTACTAACACCAGAAGACAAGACATACGAACTGTGGTGAGCTACATTGCTTGTGTAACATTAGCTAGTAGCTATCCATTTTCACTCATACACTTAATTGTCTCGCCTGGTAAAATAAAGGTTTAAAAAAAAAAAAAAAAAAACGCCATTTTTTTTATTTGCGACTAACCGACGCATATTACGCTAACCGACGTATTGACGTAGTCGGTGACGTCGACGACGTCGAATAATCGTAACAGCCCTAGTAGCTGAGCGGCAACATAGTTTGGATTTTGACGAGGTGGAGGGCTCCAGTTTATCAGAGTTATATTTCCTCTTGGTCTTCTTGGTTCTGGGGGCTATGTATGCAGGCCTCTTCACTAGATCCCTTTTTTAAGAATATTCTGATGTCCTTGAGGGGCTGCCGAACAAGTGTGTACTCGTATTCGACATCAGTACCAACGATAGGCACCCCCAGCTTAATGGAGTCCCCAAGGCTCAGGAGTTTTATTTTCATTTATTTTAACTTGAGTGTATATTTAACTAATATATATTGTGCCTCAGCAATAAAAAAGTGAAAAGCTGTTTAATGTTGTCGACCGTGTTATTATTATATATATATGTCATTTAAAAAAAATCAAAAGTACCGAATTAAGTACCGTTTTGGTACCGGTACCGTTTTTAAAGTATCGGTTAGGTACCGGTACCGGATAAAACCCAAACGGTACCCAACCCTATAGTCAAGACCACATAAGTAAGGAGCCTAATGGCCCATAGGGCAGGAGCCTATCTCCTGTTTCCGTAGCGTGAGGCGGCTTAATGTACAAGTACACCCCTGGACATGACGCTGGTATGAGGCAGGGTCTTACCCCCTGGGGGGGGGGGGGGGGTCCATGCCACGGTCCATGCCACCCCCCCAAGGCAGCAAACCTAGGGGAAACACTGCTGACGATCATCATGCCTAAAGTGTAAGCAATCCTAGATGCTTAAATTTGAGAAAAAACGGGGCACACTGTAGCCTATACGACTATCAAAACAGTAAACAAAAGTTGGTGTGCTTGGTAAGGCAACGTTGGTTGACGTAACGCTTGAGTCTTGAGCTCTCAGGTAATTGGTAAATTGGCCTCTCTGTGAGTGCAGACTCGTCACAAATTATTTGTCTGCCATTGAGCCACTCCATTTCTGTCCCTGCTACATGGACGTCACCCGCTCACTTTTGGGCTTGCTTTGTTTAAGATGTAATTCTATTATGAAATGTTGCTGAGTCTGGGCGGGCGGTCTTGAGTTGCTCAGGTGTGTCGTGTGTGTGTGTGTCGTGTGTGTGTGTGTCGTGTGTGTGTGTGTGTGTGTGTGTGTGTTAGGGCTGGGTATCGCCACTGATTTCCCAAAACGATTCGATTCCGATTCACCAGCTCAGTGAGCTCACGATTCGATTCGATTCACGATTCGATTCGATTCGATTCGATTCCGATTCGATCTAGTTAAAATATACATTTTTTGCTTGAATATGAAAGAGATTCTCAGAATTAATGCTATAAATGGTTCAAGGAACCCTATAACATGTAGCATTGTTAAACATATCAATGAATTGACTCCAAAGCAGTTACATGAATGTACTTTTTATTGGAACACATTTTATTGGAACATATGAACATCATTGACCAACATTTTGCAACTACAAAAAGTGTTTTTTAACGTGCTTTACTGCAGCCGATGTAAATAAAGGGGCTACAAACATAGCCTACCGATAATAATCAACAAAAAAAGCGTTTCCGAACGTTTTTTGAGGGGTTTATATATTAAAAAAAAAAAAAAAAAAAAAATGAAAGATCGATCTCGGGACTTATGAATCGATAAATCGCTCATTTAATGAAGATCGATTCAGAATCGGGAAATCGATTTTTTGAACCCAGCCCTAGTGTGTGTCCTGTGTGTGTGCGTGTGTGTGTGTAAGTCTGTACTCATCGAGATCAGTCGCTGCCAAGCTGCTATTTGCTTGGCATCTGCTGCAGGTCTTGAGGGAGTTGTCTGCCTCCCTGACAAACAGCCGAGAGAGATTTCAGTTTGACTTTGAAGAAGAAAAGAAAGGTTTCAGGCAGCAGAGAAGATAGTTTGCAGCTATTATAAATCCATAACGTGGCAGATTCTGCAGTTAGCTTTGTTCCTTCATCCCCATCCAGGCCCAGGACAGTAGCCCACCAGCCTTAGAAGAACCCGGTTTCACTGTCAGAGATGAGTGGAGACTGATTATGATACAGAATACATGCTAATGTGTCATTATTATATAGCGCTTCTCTCAGTACTCAAAGAGACTGCATTCTATTTTTTTTTTTTTTTTGTGATCGACCAAATGTTTTATTTTGTGATCGACCAAGATCCTTATCGATCAATTATCGATCGTCGATGCCCACCCCTAATGGAGAGAACATGAATAGAGGCATACAAAGTCAAACAGAAGCTCAGTCAGTGGAAAAACAACAATAATTAAAAGGTAAAGCAAGTTTCCAAAAAATGGGTTTTGAGGAATCGTTCGAAGGAGGAGAGCGTTGTTTGGGAGAGTGTTCCAGGGGGGGGGGGGGGGAAGGTGGTGACATGCTGGAAGGTGACATGCTGATATGACTGTGTCTGTGGTTTCAGGCCTTGTCAATAGTGCCCATTGTCAGAAAGAATGCCTTAGACTTCTCTTAATGTTAATATAATACTACTACTACTACTAATAATAATAATCTTTATTTATATAGCACCTTTCATACATGAGAATGCAGCTCAACGTGCTGGGTGTTACCGACAAAGATGGATGTTACTTATAAAGGTGGCTGGTCCTCAATTTAGAGTAGCAGTAACTTCAGAAGAAGAAAACAAAGTCTAGTTTAGTCTCAGGTATCGTCCCCAGAATAGAAAGGAATAGAGCCGTGGATGTCAGACTCCTCTGTCTCTCTCCTACAGCCTCAGGTCTGTGTGCCCTCTGGGACCCGAGGGAGGGAGGGAGGGAGAGAGAGAGAGAGAGAGGGAGAGAGAGGGAGAGAGAGGGAGAGAGGGAGAGGGGGAGGGGGAGGGAGAGGGAGAGAGAGAGAGAGAGAGAGAGAGAGAGAGAGAGAGAGAGAGAAAAGCAAGTGACATCATTATCCCCTTGTTCTCCTGACCTCAACCTTTACCTCTGCACCCTCCTCCCCATTCTTCTTCTGCCTTATAGAAAGCATAGAAATGTTGTTGTTGTTGTTTTTCCGTAGTGCACCTCCTTCTCTAGTGGTTGTAATGTATACTCCAGGGGAGGTTGGTGGTGGTGGTGGAGGGTAGAAACCGGAGGGCAGGCTCTTCCAGATTGAAGAATGCTACCGAACATGCACACGCTCATTCCGTTCTACAATGGATTCCCCCCCCATCCTCTGATCTCCTTCTACCTCCACCAGCCTCCCCTGGTGTACACACGGTCAGTCACAGATCCTGTGGAGATAGTCGCTAGTCGCTAGCGTCTATCCGTGCACACGTGCTGCATTCGATTGGCTATCAGGTCCCAATCGGAAACTACCCCCCTGCTAGTGTTAATCCTCTGGTTACGTAACAATCAGCTGTGCAGGCCTCTACTCAAGTTCACCAACTTCAGCAGGTGAACTTGGTGACCGCGTCAATGCATGGCTGGCCAGAGCGTCACTATGAAATATAATACCTGCACGCACGTGTTCCAGGTGGCCTGACCACAACACACACACACACACACACACACACACAGAGAGACAACCAGACGCATACACACACACACACACACACGCAACCAGACGCATACACACGCACGCACACACACACACACACACACACAGCCACGCACACGCACACGCACACGCACACACACACACACACACACAACCAGATGCATACACACGCACGCACACACACACACACACACACACACACACACACACACACACACACACACAGACACAGCCAGACACACGCCACACACACACACACACACACACACACACACACACACACACACACACACACACACACACACACACACACTGCCACACTGCAATCACATATTGTGACAAATTTGAGGTGTGTATGTGTGGTGTGGTCAGGTATGCTCTGGTCTGGGCGATAATGTTTTTCAGGTAGATCCTTAACATTGGTGCTAATGAGAGGGGGCGTCCGTTAAGTGGGTTATGCGCTAATGTCTTTCAGGTAGACTTCTAATTGATCCTTAGCTTTGGTGCTAATGAGAGGGTTGCGTCCGTGTTTGAAGTGTGAATGTCTGGTGTTGTGTGTGGAAGTCGAGATCAGTGCGCTAACCTCTCTCAGGTAGACTTCTGATGGTGTCCTAGCATTGGTGCTAACGTCCGTTTGTGTCCCGCAGGTCTCTATGAACGGCTCCGCCCCGCCACAGTTCACGGAGGGGCCGGTGAATTCAGACTTCTCCGGAGTCCTTCAGGTAAGAATTTTACATTTTACATTTTACATTTGTATGTTTTTTTTAATATATGTTTTTAGGGCATTTCTGCTGTATTGGGATATAGACAGGAGAGAATGACAGAAAGGAGGGATGACATAATATGGCAGGATATGTCGATGGCCGGAATCGAACCAGGGGCCTAGCGATTATGTGGTACGCCGCTAAGCGCCCCTACATTTTACATTTGAACCCTTTAGCAGACACTTTTATCCAAAGCGACTGACAATTAGAAATTGCAGGGACAGTCTCCCTGGAGTAACTGAGGGCTAAGTGCCTTACTCAAGGCCACACTAGTGGTGGTGTTCCCCAAGTGGGATTTGAACTCATGACCTTGTGATCACCAGTCTAACTCACTATCCACTAGGCCCCCACTACCCCTAGTTACCCCACCACTACCCCTAGTTACCCCACCACTACCCCTAGGTACCCCACCACTACCCCTGGGTACCCCACCACTACCCCTAGTTACCCCACCACTACCCCTAGTTACCCCACCACTACCCCTAGGTACCTCACCACTACCCCAGCTACACCTATCACTATCTCTGGAGCATCTCTAGTCAATTATATACAGGGTGCGTTCGTAAATTCGCCCTGAGAGCGCCGGAGCGCACACTGCACTGCGTTCAACGTCGTAGAGCGACCAAGTAATTGATTGGACGAGAGGCATTCCATGAGCGCCGATCGGATTTCATATATTTTACGAACGCGCCCACAGTCATAGACGCCATTAAGCAGACACTTTCAGAGTTCTAGTCCTCAGCAATCTTAGTTTGAACGGCGTGGAGCTCGATCGCGTTATCAATAATTATAATTAAATTTGGAGTGGTGTGTGACGTCATCACTGCAGTGCACTCTGGGTGATGGAGAGCTCCGAGGGTCGGGTTCAGCAGGCGTTAAGCCTGCGCAGATGTTGTTGAAGTGGAGGGGGGGGCCAACACACACACGCACACACACACATACGCACACACACACGCACACACACACGCACAGACACACGCACAGACACACGCACAGACACACGCACAGACACAGACACAGACACACACACCCCCACACATACACACACATACACATGCATACACACACACACACACACACACACTCTGAAACACTCACGCGCACACACACATCCACGCATACACACACACACACACCAACCATCCAGCTGTTTTGGAGGCCCTCTCCTGCTATGTTAGTTTCTCCCCTCTCATCCACGTGTGTCTGCTGAGCCCCACCCTGGCTCCACTAGCCCACCACCAGGCCTCTCACTTGATCCACAGCATGTGCTGTGTTGGACGGGGGAGGGGGTGGCGGGGGGGAGGGCGGTGTTGGTCCAGCACAGCTACAGGTCAAAGATCAGTGTTCCAATACCACTAAACGACCACAGCACGCGAGGTGTCGGAGCCGGTGCAGCCCTTTAGGGGGAGGAAAACAAAGGCTCGCCCGGCACGATTCTGTTCACGCCCCGGACCCTGTGAAAGGCCTCTAATCCCATCTGGGAACATATAGGGCTGCCGCCTCCCTGCACACCCAGATATATAAAGGCCCAACAATCCCATTTCCCTTTCCGCTACACCCTACTATGGCTCGTTTTGGAGTGTGCCACTCGCTTTGGAGCCAAGCCTGAGAGTCAGACGGAGTTACAAGGGGTTAGTGGTTGAACATTTTCCCCTGGGGTGCTTAGGTGGCGTAGCGGGTTAAGCGCTGACCATGTACCGCAGGGCTCCAGGTTCGATTCCGGCCGCGGACATATCCTGCATGTCATCCCTTCTCTCTCACCCATCCTTCCTGTCATAACCTATACTATATCTGTCATTAAAACGAAAAATATGAGTGGGACTGCCCCACTCAGAAAAAACAACTTTAAAAAAAAAAGAAAGAAAATGTTCCCCTATGAAACGGGGAACAAGACCCTGATACGTCATCAGTAGCATCGTAGTAAAAGCGCGGACGCTCGCGATTCGTTCACAACTTAAGTTTTTTTCGCTGTCAATCGATCAAACAAGTCGTCAAATAAAAAGGAACAGTGCTTCGTTATCAGGCCAGTTCATGACAGAACAGCGGTGTTCTGTAGGCTAGCAACCCGTGCTCCTACCCTGCTGGTCTGCACCGATATTAGAGGAGCGGTAACAAGTACAACATTTCGGGCGTCATATGCCACCAAAGGGGGGAAATGCGACATGGAAATATGTCAAAATGCGGGACTGTCATCATCATGCACAAATCAGCCTTAAAACAAATAACGTTAGATAGATAACGTTAGACACGGAGCACATGTTTCCATGCGTCCATTCACCCGTGTGCCACATGAGATCGGAACGGCCCACTGTGTCCGTTCCACACTTGCTAGATTCTCCTGTTCCTGGGGAACACGGTAGTGTGTGGTTTTTTATTTAATTCCCCCGGGAAGTGAGGCAAATGTATGGATGAATGAGATGCCCCCTGCCCACACGCAGTCCGCTGTCAGTGTGCCACTTTCTGAACAGCGGCACAGACAGGCACACAGCACATTGGCATTATAGCGTTTTTTTTGTTATGCTTGTTATAGGGATGGACGGTTTTTCGGTTAAACCGAAAACCGGGGTTTCTAAAAATAGAAACGGTTTTTTATCAAAACCGTCAGAAACCGTTTTTTTTTTTTTTTTTTTTTTTTTTTTTTGAAGAATAAAATAGAATAAGAATAAAACTGGAACATGTCACATGTTTGTCGTGTGTGAAAATAACAATGATACAGTCTGAATCTGCCGCGCAATGAGTGAGAGGTTTGGTCAGTTGTGAAGAATAACTGAGGATTAATATCTAATTGGGATTATATTTAAGGGTAACGAATCACTCTATGGGAAAGATAGTTGCCTTCAGTTATTGGTAGATAGGAAAGGTTTTTACAATTACTCGCTTACATTTAATAAGATAATTTTCGCTGCTCTCTGTAAAGCGCATTGGGTCACTTTTGTGAGAAATGCGCTATAGAAATAAAATGTGATTTGATTTGAAATCAATCAATCAAACTTTATTTATGTTCTATAGCACAAATCATGCATTGAATGTAACTCCAAGTGCAGTATTTACTAAACCATAATATAATAAAACAAGAGCTATACGGATCAAGAGTGTTTGTGCACAGCGCCACTGTGTGTGAAGGCGCTACTGAAAGTGATGACAGAACGCATGTCTCAGAAGATACGCGGTCACTTAGTGACGCAAAGGTAGTTCTGTATTTATCTCTATCTGTATTAGTACATTTATTTTGAAAGCTCTATTTTGACAGCTCTACCATGGGCACTTTTATTTTGATGGGGCATTCTTTGTTGATTGACTTACGACAGTTCAGGACGAGTCAGTCTCGCGGCATGTGGTTTTTATGAAAAGCTTTAAGTATGTTCACTGCATAATTCTAAGTCTAATATTTCAGTGATTATTGAGCAGTATTCAAATATTTAAATACATTGAGCAGCAGCTGAAACTTTGTCTAAGAACCAAGATATTGAGAAAGCAGTTCATTCAATGAAGACGCTGTTCCAAGAGATGATCTTCCGTGCAGGCGTGCACCCTGGATCAGCGGAGCTGGTGTGTTAAGTGTTCATGTGTTTTCATGTATGGTGTAGCTTACAAAAGTCTGCCTTTCCACTTATATTTGTGAAACTAAGTAGCCTAAATGTGTTGCGACTGTGCTTACGGTGTTTTAATGGTGTTCGACATGAGTGTATTGTAGCAGTAGGGCTCAATTATTTGAAATTGGCGCTCTTTTTAAAAAAAAAAAAAAAACTTTTTTTTTTTTTTTTTTTTTACTGTATTTTTCGGTTAACCGGAAAACCGCGGTTTTACTCTCTGACGGTTTTTCGGTTTCAATAATTGGAAACCGTCCATCCCTAGCTTGTTATAAAGCAAAGGTCTTTAATATGTTGAAATGACATTAAACTAAAGATAGTACGATGGTTATCATACTATCTGATGTATTCTGAAGAAAATAATTACGCGTGGTTTTGTCTTCCTGTTTTCTCTATCGTCACTCGTCATCATGATTCGCAAGGCATTCTGGGATTTCATAGGACAGAGGAGGGCTGTGGCTCTCTTTCGAGTCCGGTCCTCAAAAATCTCCTGTTTCGAGTGCTATGTAGCCCTACTCCTACATGAAAACAAGAATTGGGACACCCCTACTTTACACGTGAACAAAACAGAGCCGTAGGGACTGAAATCGAGGGCCAAGGGGGTGAAATGGGACTGGGCCAAAGCCCCCTGGCCTGGAGGTTAATTGAATCCAGGACTTGTTATAAACTTCATCGGGGATGTAAAAAACCTGTAAAACACTAACGTAAAAAAACGTTACAACAACACATTTTCGTTCCAATGTTTCGTACACCCTCTTCTTCACCCCCCCCCCCCCCCCAAAAGAATGTGGGGCTCCCCCCCCCCATTACATCACCACAGGTCACCCCAAACACCAAACACCGTCCTCAGCTGCAGAGTCTCCTGTGAGGTTGTAATTTAGTCTATAAATAGACGGAGGCTTCATCTGTGTGAGAGGAGAGAGAAGCAGCGTTTGGTCTGGCTGTCTGCAGCACTGCTGGTTCACTGCCTGCTCCTCTGACTTCTCCTCCTCTGTCTCTCCCTCCCCCTCCCGTCTCCCCCTCCTCCTTCGTCTCTCCACCCCCCCTCCCCTTCGTCTCCCCTTCTGTCTCTCCCTCCCCCTTTCCCTCCCCCTCCCCTCCATCCCTCTCTGTCTCTCCCTCCCCTACCATCTCCCTCTCCTCCATCTCTCCATCTCCCTCCCCCTCCCCCTCTCCCCTCCATCCCCCCTCCCCTCCATCCCTCTCTGTCTCTCCCTCCCCTACCATCTCCGTCTCCCCTTCCCCCTCTCCTCCATCTCTCCCTCTCCCCTCTCCCCTCCATCTTCACCCCCCTCCCCTTCCATCCCCCCCATCCCCCACCCCTCCATCTCCCACCACCTCTCCCTCCATCCCCTCTCCCTCCCCACCCCTCCATCTCCACCTCCCCTCCCCCAGACCCCGTTCACCTTCGGTCTGAGCCAGCGGGCCCCCTACACCCCCGGGGACCGCTGCCTCCTCTGTCGGACCGAGCGCAAGGAGAGCCCACTGCTGGCGGACGGGGGGATGACCACGTCGTCGCCGCAGCTGCAGGGCCTGAACGGCCTGGGCGGCGGGGGGTCGCAGGGCCCGGCCCAGCAGCCCCCCCTCGCCCCCCCGCACCCCCCGGCAGCCCTACAGCTGCCCCTGTGGGTGTGTCCCGACTGCAGGAGGACCGTGGAGAAGGAGGACCGACACTCCGCCCTGGAGCAGAGCCTGGTGGTGAGGAGGAAGAGGGGGAGGGATGGAAGGGGGGGGGGGGGAGGGGCGGAGGGGCGGAGGGGCAGTCCCTAGTGGTGAGACTCACCTGGGGGGGTGTGGGGGATGGGAGGGATGAGAGAGAGAGAGAGAGAGAGAGAGAGAGAGAGAGAGAGAGAGAGAGAGAGAGAGAGAGAGAGAGAGAGAGAGAGAGAGAGAGAGAGAGAGAGAGAGAGAGAGTTCCGGTGTGTGTCTGTTTGCGCAGGGGTGTCGGTGTGTCTGGGTGTGTGTGTTTGCACAGGTGTGTGCGTGTGTGCGCATACTCTAGATGAGAAGACCAATTTATTTTAAAATGTCGAGTCTGATAACTTCCCAGAGTGCCCCTCTGTCTCTGCCTGCAATGCAAACATGTTTCTCTTGTCCACATTTGAACTGTCGTTGAGATATGGGTGGGGGGTTTAGCTGATCTCTAGATCAGGAATCTAGCAGCTTTGACCGCTGCCCAACCTGCAGTCAGGAAGTACAGTGTTTCCTCCAGGAATTTTTACCATGGTGGCGGGTAGTGCTGACCGATTTTTTCGCGTGCACGCGCATGAAACGCGCACGCGCGCTCAAAACAACGACGTCATTTCAGCCAAAACTCGAAAATAAAATGTTTTCCTGTAAATTAAAAACAAGGGTAGTCCGTCCGTCCGTCCCTCTCTGGAATGGAATGGAATGGACTTTATTTGTCATTGCTACAGTACAGGTACCAGACAACGAAATGGTCCATTAAATAAAATGACACGGTTCAAATGTTCACGCCGGCAGTCCGGCTCTCACACATACTGGCAGCGTCCCGGTCTGACTTAGCTCTCGTTTGTGCACGGCTTTCTTTCTTTCCTTCCTTCCTTCCTTCCTTTATGTGAAGTGGCCGGTCCCGGGCACAGCTGCCTCGCATCCGCTCAACGAGCCCGGCGGTTCGGTGCTGCGCTGATTAGCGGATGCGGGACAGCTGTGTGAGCGGATCGCTCCATCTCTCATCTTGATGAAGATGAATGATCTTTATTGTCATTGTAACAGGTACAACGTAATTTAAATGAGGAATCACAAAACAGTTTTGCAAGCGCGTCGCTTCGCGCTTGTGGGTGTGTCTAGCGCTGTGAAGGTCTGAAAAGCGGCCTAAATCCTTTTTTTTTTTTTTGGGTTGAGAAATCTGCATGGTGGCGGAGGAAATTCCATCGTGGCGGACCGCCACGATGAAATGCATGTAGAGGAAACACTGAAGTATATCTAGAGATCCTCAGATATCCTGGGGGGTATTCCATCAATGTTGCTAAAGGAAAATCCAGGCTTATTTAGAGAAAATCCTGCGAGACCACCTATCAAAATAAGGCTGGAATCTTTTATAAACCTTGTAGGATTTATCAAAAATAAGCCTGGATTGTCCTTTAGCGACGTTGATGGAATACCCCCCTGCTCCATTCCGTTGACGACCTATGTTTTAATATTTGAATATTTAATGTATTTCGTATCACCTCCGTGCCGCTTTAGCGTGTAGCGTAGCGGTGTTGTGAGCCGTGTTGACTCCTTGTCGTGTCATATCCTGTTCCCTTCCCTTCCCCAGAGCCAGGACTTCCTGTTGCACATGCCCATGGGTAACGGAGGCCTCGTGGGCCAGGAGCCCGTGGCTGGGGGGGGCCGACTGACCAGCACCGCCCCCCCTCCCCTCCCCACGCTGCCCGCCCCGGACCTCACCGCCCCCCTCTCCGCAGACACCACGTGCAGCTGTGAAGCCTGCAACGAGAGAAGGTGAGCAGACACAGACGCTGCGATCGTACATTCGCTCTGAGAGCGCCGGAGCGCACATTGGGTTCAACAGTCACGTCATAAAGGGACCCAAGTCAATTTGATTGGACGAGAGGCATTTGTTGTAAATTTATTTTATTAGGAAAAACCCCTTGAGATGAACCATCTCGTTTTCGAGGGCATGAGTGCTGATCAGATTTCCTGAGCATATTTACGAACGAACCCAGAGGTTTCTCAAGTATATTCATGTCAAAATGCCCCAAAAATAAATATACAGCTGAAACGCTGAAATCGGAATCAGAATCAGAATCGCTTTTATTATTTGATTGATCACTAGATGGCCATGCTAGGAAGGACAGAATGATGGTGATCAACTTGTTGACCCCTGTGACCTTGTTGCTGACTCCTGACCCTGTTGTTGACCCAAACGCACCACAAATAGAGCACATAAAATTATCTCTGACCCCTCCCACCCTGCTCACCACCTGTTTCAACTGTTGCCCTCTGGACGGCGCTACCGATCCCTGGCCACCAAAACATCCCGGTTCAAAAACAGTTTTTTCCCCTCTGCCATAAGGACTCTCAATACCTGACTCACTGCACTGTATAAATTGTAAATTGTAAATATGTTCTGTCCTGTCTTGTGGTTATGTGTGTTTCATGTCCATGTAATAGTCATGTAAAATGTGTGTATGTTTTTTGACACTGCTTTTTGAGCTGTACCGAAAACAAATTCCACCGACCTAGGTCGTGTGGTCATTAAACTATTCATTCATTCATTCATTCATTCATTCATTGACCCCTGACCCTGTGACCTTTTTGCTGACCCCTGACCCTTGTTGCTGACCCTGTGACCTTGCGCCCCCCCCCCCCCCCACCAGGGAGATCACGGCGGAGTCGGAGCGGGAGTCCCAGCAGCTGCAGCACCACTGGTCGGAGGTGCGCTACCTGGTCCGATGCATCTACCGGCAGACGGGCACGCCTCTGGCCCACGACCAGGAGCAGCCTTTTGACATGAAGGAGCTGGTGGACAGGTAGGACGGGCTGGGGGACACGTAGGACAGGTAGGAGGGCTGGGGGACAGGTGGGACAGGTGGGACAGGTAGGACAGGTGGGACAGGTGGGACAGGTAGGACAGGTAGGAGGGGCTGGGGGACAGGTGGGACAGGTGGTTACATGGTCAACGCTTAACCCGCTACGCCACCTAAGCGCCCCTGTCGTAAGGTGTATTAACAGTGTTTACTGTGGTAGATGTTAACAGTGTTTATTGTGGCAGATGTTAACAGTGTTTATTGTGGTAGATGTTAACAGTAGGCTATGTTGTCTCCAGGCTGTGTGAGAAGGACCCCTACCAGCTGTACCAGAGGCTGGAGCAGCAGGCGAGGGAGTACGTCCTGGAGATGAAGGTCCGCCTGCTGAAGCACCTGTCTGCCGGCTCCAAGACTGCAGGGCCGCCCGCCGCGGGGCCGGGGGGGCCGGGGGGCCCGCCAGGGGGGGGGGCTGCAGCCCAGGGGCCCCCCCAAGCACACCAGTTCGTCTCCCTGCTCCTGGAGGAGTACAGCGCCTTGTGTCAGGCAGCACGCACCATCAGCAGCTTCCTGCTCACCCTGGTAGGTCCACATGGAGGCTGTCTGGCACCTTAGGGTAGGGTAGGGTCACCTGCAGGGCTGTCTGGCACCTTAGGGGAGGGTAGGGTAGATTAGATGAGGATTGGGTTTGGTTGGGTTAGGTTAGGTGAAGGTTAGGTTAGTTTAGATTAGATTAGGTAGGGTTGGATTAGATTAGATTAGATTTGGTAGGGTTGGGTTGGGTTGGGTTGGGTTAGGATTAGATTAGATTTGGTAGGGTAGGGTTGGGTTGGGTTGGCTTAGGGTAGGGTTAGGTTAGGTTAGATGAAGGTTAGATTAGATTAGATTAGGTAGGGTTGGGTTAGGTTAGATGAAGGTTAGTTTAGATTAGGTAGGGTTGGGTAGGGTTAGGGTAGGGTTAGGTTAGATTAGGTAGGGTTAGGTTAGATTAGGTAGGGTTAGGTTAGGGTAGGGTAGGGTTGGGTTAGGGTTGGGTTAGGGTAGGGTTGGGTTGGGTTAGGGTAGGGTAGGGTTGGGTTAGATTTAGGTTAGTTTAGATTAGATTAGGTAGGGTTAGGTTAGGGTAGGGTAGGGTTGGGTTAGGGTTGGGTTAGGGTAGGGTTGGGTTGGGTTAGGGTAGGGTAGGGTTGGGTTAGATTTAGGTTAGTTTAGATTAGATTTGGTAGGGTTGGGTTAGGGTTGGGTTAGGGTTGGGTTGGGTTAGGTTAGGTTTAGATTAGATTTGGTAGGGTAGGGTTGGGTTAGGGTAGGGTAGGGTAGGGGTAGGGTTGGGTTAGGGTACGGTTAGGTTAGGTTTAGATTAGATTAGGTAGGCTTAGGTTAGGGTAGGGTTAGGTTAGGTTTAGATTAGATTAGGTAGGGTTAGGTTAGGGTAGGGTTAGGTTTAGATTAGGTAGGGTAGGGTTAGGTTAGGTTTAGATTAGATTAGATTAGGTAGGGTTAGGGTAGGGTTAGGTTAGGATTAGATTAGGTAGGGTGAGGTTAGGGTAGGGTAGGGTAGGGTTAGATTAGGTAGGGTTAGGGTAGGGTAGGGTTAGGTTAGGTTTAGATTAGATTAGGTAGGGTTAGGTTAGGGTAGGGTTAGGTTTAGATTAGATTAGGTAGGGTTGGGTTAGATGAAGGTTAGGTTAGGTTAGTTTAGATTAGGTAGGGTTAGTTTAGATTAGATTAGGTAGGGTTGGGTTAGATGAAGGTTAGGTTAGTTTAGATTAGATTAGGTAGGGTAGGGTAGGGTTGGGTTAGTTTAGATTAGATTAGCTGCGGTCGTAAATTCCCTCTGGAATGCGATCAGCACTGATGGAATGCCTCTTGTCCAATCAAATTACTTGGGTCCCTTTATGACGTTGAAGCCAGTGTGCGCTCCGGCGCTCTCGAAGCGAATTTACAAACACAGTTTAGATTAGATTACATTTTATTGTCATTGCAGAGTAGTGCAGAGAAAGTACTGAGACAACGCAAACGCAAATCAGCATCTAACCAGAAGTGCAAATAGTGATATAAAACATGACAGTGAGGTAGCTATATACACTTACGGTAGTTATGTAACAGTCTTAGAACTGAACTGAATCTAAATCGAGTTGAATTGACTTTGAATTGAAAAACAAACAGCCTCTGATAGGACAAATATCACCAGCATGTAAAGGGTCAGAGCCAGCTGCCTTCCACCAAATGCTGCAGCTTTCTTGGAGTAGCATCTAGTAGCCGAGGTAGGGTGATGTCACTGTGGCCAAATCACCAAAGTCAAGAGCAAGTGCAAATAGTGATACACAAGAACGTTCCCTGACCTCTGACCTCTTGTGTGTGTCCCCCAGGAGAACGAACACCTGCAGAAGTTCCAGGTAACGTGGGTGCTTCACAACAAGCACCTGTTTGAGAGCCTGGTGTTCTCAGAGCCCATCCTGCACAGCAGTTTACCTGGCCTGGTCACACAGCTCAGGTGAGGAACCACTGTGTGGGTGTGTGCGTGTGCGTGTGCGTGTGTGTGTGTGTCGGTGTGTGTCGGTGTGTGTCGGTGTGTGTGTGTGTCGGTGTGTCGGTGTGTCGGTATGTGTCGGTATGTGTTTGTGTGTTCGTCCCTGTGTGTTCGTCCCTGTGTGTTCGTCCCTGTGTGTGTGTGTGTGTGTGTGTCTGTGTGTGTGTAAACACCCAGTGCTATAATAAGCAGCTTAGTTACCCTGGCGACACAGCCCAGGTGAGCACCTCGATCAATATGTTGAGGAAGTCGCCAGCACTTCATCATAAGTCCAATGGTGGTTGGGCTTCAGCGCCCCAAAGACGCCAACGTACAAAGACACAGAAGACACACAGCCAGTTAGAGACACAGAAGACACACAGCCAGTTAGAGACACAGAAGACACACAGCCAGTTAGAGACACAGAAGACACACAGCCAGTTAGAGACACAGAAGACTAGGGGTGTAACGGATCGCCCCCCACGGTTCGGCACGCATGTGTACCGCGGATCAATTGCAAAATGTAACCAAGTAATAATATTACTTAATATTAGTTAATATCCCTTGTAAATCACAATGTAGAGTTGCCATGAAAAGATAGACGCGACAGTTGCGTGCTTTGTTTTACTCTAAAGTGCAATGATAGGTTGATAATGGGGGAAAAAATCCAGAACAACAAGGCTGCGTTCGTAAATTCACTCTGGAATCTGATCAGCATTCATGGAACGCCTCTTGTCCAATCAAATTACTTGGTCCCTTTATGACGTCGTACCCAGTGTGCTCTCCGGCGCTCTCAGAGCAAATTTACGAATGCAGCCCAAGTGTATCATGGCGAGTGCTGCTAATGTTGGCGACAGAGAAGAACTCAAAATGCCTCCCTCGTCATTTAAATCCCATGTATGGGAGCACTTTGGCTTCTCTGTCAATTATAACAATGACGGACAGTGTCATTGGAAGTGTGGTCGATAAAAAAGTTACGGTTTTTAAGCGTTGTGCAACGAGAAAGTCGTACGAGCATGGCCACACATTTGCCGCGACATCACCCTGGTGTGTTGACGGGAGGCACGAAAAAGGAAGCTTGACAACTTCTGATAATGTAGCCAATTTTTTCATACCATGTTTAAAGTAAGGTTTCACTTTATTATTTAGTTAAAAGTGTCATAAAACATGTTTATTTGTCTGCTTTAAAGAGCCCAGTGATTCACTGCTGCAACCAGGTGCCTCCTCCCTCTCTCCTACTGCATCATTTAAGTTGAATGTGTGTTTCTGTTTAATATGTAGCCTAATGTTTGAGTGTAGAATATGTTATGTATGTATATATATATATATATATATATATATACAGTGGGGAGAACAAGTATTTGATACACTGCTGATTTTGCATGTTTTCTCACTTAGAAAGAATGTAGAGGTCTGTAATTTTTATCATAGGTACACTTCAACTGTGAGAGACAGAATCTTAAAAAAAAATCCAGAAAATCAAATTGTATGATTTTAAAGTAATTAATTTACATTTTATTGCTTGAAATAAGTATTTGATACATCAGAAAAACAGAACTTAATATTTGGTAAAGAAACCTTTGTTTGCAATTACAGAGATCAGACGTTCTTGACCAGGTTTGCACACACTGCAGCAGGGATTTGGGCCCACTCCTCCATACAGATCTTCTCCAGATCCTTCAGGTTTCGGGGCTGTCGCTGGGCAACACAGACTTTCAGCTCCCTCCAAAGATTTTCTATTGGGTTCAGGTCTGGAGACTGGCTAGGCCACTCCAGGACCTTGAGATGCTTCTTACGGAGCCACTCCTTAGTTGCCCTGGCTGTGTGTTTCGGGTCGTTGTCATGCTGGAAGACCCAGCCACGACCCATCTTCAATGCTCTTATTGAGGGAAGGAGGTTATTGGCCAAGATCTCGCGATACTTGGCCCCATCCATCCTCCCCTCAATACGGTGCATTCGTCCTGTCCCCTTTGCAGAAAAGCATCCCCAAAGAATGATGTTTCCACCTCCATGCTTCACGGTTGGGATGGTGTTCTTGGGGTTGTACTCATCCTTCTTCTTCCTCCAAACACGGCGAGTGGAGTTTATGCCAAAAAGCTCTATTTTGGTCTCATCAGACCACATGACCTTCTCCCATTCCTCCTCTCATTCCTCCTCTGGATCATCCAGATGATCATTGGCAAACCTCAGACGGGCCTGGACATGCGCTGGCTTGAGCAGGGGGACCTTGCGTGCGCTACAGGATTTTAATCCCTGACCGCGTAGTGTGTTACTGATAGTTTTCTTTGAGACTGTGGTCCCAGCTCTCTTCAGGTCATTGACCAGGTCCTGCTGTGTAGTTCTGGGCTGATCCCTCACCTTTCTTATGATCATTGATGCCCCACGAGGTGAGATCTTGCATGGAGCCCCAGACCGAGGGAGATTGACCGTCATCTTCAATTTCTTCCATTTTCTAATAATTGCGCCAACAGTTGTTGCCTTCTCACCAAGCTGCTTCCCTATTGTCCTGTAGCCCATCCCAGCCTTGTGCAGGTCTACAATTTTGTCCCTGATGTCCTTAGAAAGCTCTTTGGTCTTGCCCATTGTGGAGAGGTTGGGGTCTGATTGATTGAGTGTGTGGAGAGGGGTCTTTTATAAAGGTAACGAGTTCAAACAGGCGCAGTTAATACAGGTAATGAGTGGAGAATAGGAGGGCTTCTTAAAGAAAAACTAACAGGTCTGTGAGAGCCGGAATTATTACTGGTTGGTAGGTGATCAAATACTTATTTCATACAATAAAATGCAAATTAATTATTTAAAAGTCATACAATGTGATTTTCTGGATTTTTGTTTTAGATTCCGTCTCTCACAGTTGAAGTGTACCTATGATAAAAATTACAGACCTCTACATTCTTTCTAAGTGGGAAAACCTGCAAAATCAGCAGTGTATCAAATACTTGTTCTCCCCACTGTATATATATACAGGGCTTAAAGTACTCCGGCACAGTGCCGGATTTCCGGCACGGGAGAATAAAAAATAAAATAAAAACTGCAATTGCGGCATTGCGCCGACGTGGTGGCGGGGGCGCTGTTTCACAAATAACTTAGCTTTCGTGTTTGCTAGCGAAACAGCTGATAGTTAATGTTGACTGCTCAAGGAGAATACATATTTGAAAGTACAGAATGCCTGAGAGCCTTATATTGCATTATATTACATTATATTTTTAATGGCCATCTGGTGCCTGAATATTGTTTTTTCCTTTACATATATAATGACATTTCCACCATAAATTGATGGCGAAAGGGCACAAATTGGTGCATATCAATTCACCAGAATGCAAGAAATTAAGTGTTTGATGCTCGTTTAAGGACCCCCAGACAGCCCTGCTTCATGGGTCCCCCCCGATGTCAAACACCACTGGTACCACCTCCGCCTCATTTTGAGCCAGGAAAAACCCTGAGTAGTGACGGGAAGCCTTATGGAACGTGGTGCCAAGAAGGAGAATATAAGCAGGGGTGCACATAACTTTTTGGGGCCAGTGCTCAGAGGAGCACCTAGGGATGCTGTTTGGTGCTCCCCGAGCTCGCGAGTCACGACCCGTCCCACAGGATGGATAAAAAAGGGATACATGGATAACGTATATTAGCAAAACAACATTTATTCATAAATAAAGATGAACGAACAAATGATTGTGTGCAAAACAAAAGAAACAAATGCAAAATCAAATGACTGCTCTTTAAGCATGAAAGTCTGTCAGACTCCTTTAAACACAATGAAATCAACTGACATCTCTTTAAGCACTAACTGAATGTCTGTTCTTTAAACACAATGAAATCAACTGACATCTCTTTAAGCACTGCTCTGTTCTGTAAACACTGAAATCAACTTTTCAACAAAAAGTTACAGCCTAAGCATTTATTTATGCTACAAGCTTAATCATCATCACTGCTCTCTTGACTGCTGTAAGTTATCACTGTCCTCAATTTCAACCATGGTAGAGGATGTTGTAGGCTATCACTTTAAATAGCTCATTATTTTGATTGTGCAACAAAGTCATTTTTTTTTCTTCTAATAGAATTCCCAACCATATTCCCTGGGTCAGGGGTCTAGGTGCGATAATGAAGCTGTAAAACAAACGTCTGAACGTTTGAAAGCTTCAGAGAAAAGAAACGTGAAGTCCCTTGGTGTTGTTTTTCCTTTTAGCGACGAGTCGTTTGGGACTGAATTTTCACGTGTCGGCGTGATAACCGTGATAACCGTGCGATACGCGATACGCGGAATGAAAGTACAAGTTACGATACTTTCCGAATGTTTTCGTGAGGGGAGTCGCCGTGGTCGTTGTGATGGCGTTACGGGGCTTGCAGTGATGCAGCAGTCAGCAGTCAGCAGTTGGATTTTGAGGAAGTAAATTCCTCTCCCAGCGCTTCCAGCTGTTGGTGCGCAAGAGCGCGTTCATGCCGCTGATCTTCCGCGCAGCATGCATTTTGGCGACGCATGCGCACTGGCGCACCAGTTATGTGCACCCCTGAATATAAGTGATGGTGGCTTAATAAGTAATCAGTTTGTTCTTTTAAAGACATGTATATATTTTATTCTGTATTGTTATAGTGATAGTGGCTTAATAAGTGATGCAATCAGTTTTGCCTTTTAAAGACATCTATTTTTTTTATTTTTTTTATTAAGTATAAAACAGTATTATGAATGAATGAATGAATGGTCTTAATTGTCATTACAGTTTTTCCCAATTGCTAAAACGCAAAAGCCAATTCTCTAAACCAAATGACCAGTTCTCTAAACACATTTAATAAAACTAGCTCCCATTTGCCAAAACCATAAACACATTTCACATGAAGACACAATTCACAAAACACAATCCTCCTTTTCTCATAAATCTAAACACATTTTGTCTTGCTAAAACACAAGTTGCAAAAAACTCTGCTCAAAATGTCAAATTCTCAAATTAAAGCTCATGTGATGCAAAATGCTTGCCACAGTCAGCAACATTTTAACACAATGAACACACCTGGCTTCATTAAACATAACGATTCAAAATGTAAGACACTTGTTGCAAATTATTGTGGTGTGTGTGTGTGTGTGTGTGTGTGGTATAGTTCCATAAATAAATAAAAAAACATCACACCCTGAACATTGTTTTCAGTGAGTATTGTTGTGTGTAATGGATCCTCTGTAGTGTTTGCATTGAGTTGTGATACAGTACAGTATTGTACATGTTACGGTACATGTGGGAATACGGTAACGTTTTTCAAACCATTATTTACGTAAAACTCGATAGGACAACAGTGCAACAACTTCGCGGCTGAACTTTAGTAAAATTTCGGACATCATATGCCATTTAAAGGGGGGAAATAGATATCTAAACATGCATGACTATCATGCAAAATCAGCCTTACTGTAATGTAAAATATGTAATGTTAGATATAACGTTAGACAGGGAGCGCAGATTTATTTTTATGCATGACTATCATACATGTGGGAAAACTAGGGTTAGGGTTAGGTGCTAGGGTTACAGTAAGGTTAGGGTTAGGATTAGGGGTAGGGTTTGAGTTTGAGTTTTGAAGAGAGAAGGTGTGGTTTTGCTTATGTAGCTTTAGAAAAGTGTGTTGTGTTTAGAGTTTTGGGAAAATGGAGGAAAGTTTTGTGAAATGTGTTTTAGCAATTGAGAAAAACTGTAATACAGTACAGGTAGCATACAACGAAATTTAGGAGGGGGGGCTCCCCTGGTGCTTGGAAAAAGACTAAAAACACGAGGGCCAAGGGTAAAATAAAAAAGGGAAAAGAGCTGGTTTACATAAATAAAGGCTATGTACACTATCTACTATACTACTATACTATACAATAAAACACTGTGCTGTACTCTTTGCTATGCTATAAATATCCTAACTTTTCCTATATCTGAACCTTATGTACACAAGGGTTGTCATATTGCACATAGTATTGTTGCACATTCATTTAAAGTATTAATGCATTTTAACATTGAGACATATTTTGTATTGACTATAAAATAGTATTAATGCATTTAAACATTGAGACAAGAAGCTGTCTTCTGTACCCGCTCTCCCAATATCTCAAACTGTGACCCCCCTCCCCAAGAAAAAGTTTCAGGCACAGGATTTTTTCCCACTTTAAGCCCTGTATATATATACACACACACATATATATATATACCGGTTTTGAGTTTTTACATCTTGAATGTTGTTGGGTTTTACACAGTAAAAGTGGTGTTTTTACAGAATTCGAGGAAAAAGCTTTTTCTTTTTCTTTTTATGTTTTGTGTTAAACCCGAAAAATGATCCGATCCGTGACTCAAAAACCGTGATCCGATCCGTGAGTTAGGTGATCCGTTACACCCCTACAGAAGACACACAGCCAGTTATGGCGCTTTTCCATTGACCGGCCTGGCACGGCTCGGCTCAGCTCGCTTCGGCACGCTTTTGAACAGTTCTGGGTATTGGCGCTTTTCCACTATACACAACAGACCAGGATCGAGTAGGAGGAGTAGGAGATAGTAGGCGGAGTTACGCGTCATAAAAGCGCGCCATGGTGGACCAGTGTTGCACGATATACCGCGGTGCCAAAATGTCACGGTGCCTACTATACCATAAGCTTTATACAACGGTACTACCGTGGAATACTATACTACCGTGTTGAACACGGTACCAGCGGGGCAATGTGTTACCTCTATTACCAAATTCACTGGTTCTGCTAATGAGGACAAGACTGGCTCGCGACACTCTCGAGAGAAACACTTTCGGCTGCGTTCGTCAATTCGCTCCGAGAGCGCCGGAGCGCACACTGGGTGCAACGTCACAGAGCGACCGATTCGTTTGATTGGACGAGAGGCGTTCCGCGAGTGCGGGTCAGATTTCCAGAGCGAATTGACGAACGCAAACTTTTTCGCTTTTACCCATCGCGTTAGCTTTGTCGGCTAACAGGTTAGCAACCTCAAACGTTGTTCCTATGGTTCCTGCGAGCTCAGTGGGCATTAACTAGAAAATTAAAACCACTGAGTTTTCTTAACTGTGTTCCAACAGTTTACCGCACAGCTGATTAATCAATTAAACCAATAGAGTGAGACAGGATATGTTCATGCAAGGTGCCTTTCAGGAAGTAGTGGAGATCGTGCACCTAGCCTATTCAGCCTGTTGTTCTGTGTGCTATTGTGTAGTTGAATAAACTTGCCTTTCCAGATTAAATGTCTGTTCTTGGTCTTGGATTTTGTGAAATATATTTCTAAATAATTGCGACTTATAGTCCAGTGCGACTTATATATGTTTTTTCCCTCTTAATGGCGCATTTTTTGACTGATGCGACTTATAGTCCGGAAAATACGGTACACATAATAAAGTCATGTTTTTTGAACCCTTAAAACCACTGCCTTCACTTGTCTGCTTTATGAACTGTATGAGCATATGAGATGGCTACTGCCTGATCGATGTCGACACTGCTCGTAGTGAATATAAGCACTTGACGCATGTTGAACTCCTGGTTCATTGAGTTTACTCCCGGTTCACTTCTCGGGGTGGCACCACGGTGGTTCAGGGCTCAAAATGACCGTATACCGATGGTGGAGTTATCCAGCATAGTCTTGTGTTTCTACCCCCTTCATAGCCGGTGTTATTCACGGGCAAAGACGGTGCCCTTTGCGGGTTAATAACTGTGATTTACCGTGGGTTAGGATAACAATTCAAACGTGTCCGGATAGGGGAGAGGACAGGGAATCCAAAACCATTTGAATGGTGTCGATCCTACACTCCTATCACGGTTGACACAGCGCGGAGCGAATTCCCTGGTAAAACTTTTCTCTCCCCCCCGCTGTCAAAGGGAGTTTAAACCAGCAGGCGCGGTGCTGCAGGCAGCAGCGAGTGAACTCCCGGTTCATTGAGTTTACGGTTAAAAGCATATCTTCTCGGGGTCAGCGCGGTGGTTAAGGGCTCAAAATTACCGTATACCGATGGTGAAGTTAGCAAAGGAGTATTGTGTTTCTACCACCTTCACAGCCGGTGTTATTCACGGGCAAAGACGGTGCATAATAGCGATTTTTGTGTTATGCTTGTTGTAAATAAAAGTTCTATGATACATTGAAATGACATTAAACTAAGATAATACGATGGTCAGCATAATTTTTCTAATCTTTATTAATAAGCTATTACAGAAACTGTAGTGACATTTTCCAAGAGCGAATGTGGTATTTAAAGATGGCGGTTAGCGAAGAAATCTATGAACATGGGATGGCGATTTCCATTGACCAATCAACAGTGTGCAGCGTCACACGTCACACACAGCCTGGCAAAAAGGTTGCGGGTCTCAAAAAGGTTCCTGGACTCGAAGGGTAGCTAAAGAAGCGTGCCGTACCGCGCCGTGCTGATCCAGGCCGCTCAATGGAAAAGCGCCAAAGAAGCAGGCCAGCCTGGGCTGACCCGGGTCAGCCCTCTAGTGGAAAAGCCCCATTAGAGACACAGAAGACACACAGCCAGTAAGAGACACAGAAGACACACAGCCAGTAAGAGACACAGAAGACACACAGCCTGTCAGTGACACAGAAGACACACAGCCAGTCAGTGACACAGAAGACACGCTGCCAGTAGGGAAGCTGCAACAGTGAGAGCCACAGCAGTTCCGCCACGCACACGCGCTCCTGAGGTTGACGCTTGCGGTATGTTTTCGCCGTCAGACCTTTCTGAGTAATAGTCGAGTACAGCCGCGAAATATCCAGTCAGTCTCAGGGTTCGACATTAACGCCCTTTTACTTGCCCGGAGCAAGTAAAACATTCACCGGGTTTGTTTGCGCGAGCACGACGCCGCTGCTAGATCCCGGATATTTTTACCTGTGTGCAGGAAGAACAACAGACGGCGCAGGCGCCAGACTAGACTCGATGATCGTGAGTGAAGATATTATCAAAGCGTACGCGCCTGTCGATCACCCGTACGCTTTGATAATATCTTCACTGCAGTCTGTCAGGAAACAGGATTATTTGTTCAAATGTTCCTCAGACGTGTGTGTGTGTGTATGTGTGTGTGTGTGTGTGTGTCGTCTCTGTGTGTCGTCTCTGTGTGTGTGTGTGTGTGTTTGTATCTGTCTGTCTGTGTCGTGTGTGTGTGTGTGTCGTCTGTGTGTGTCGTCTGTGTCTGTCTGTCTGTATGTCTGTCTGTATCTGTGTCGTCTGTCTGTCTGTATCTGTGGTGTGTCTGTGTGTGTCTCTCTGTATATGTCTGTCTGTCTGATGTATGTGTGTCATCTGTGTGTGTGTTTTGTGTTCAGGCACGGCACGGCCAGCCAAGACCCGTACAGCGAGGACGCCGTGCGCCGGGCGCTGCTGCAGAGCTACCAGGCCCTGGAGGGGGAGATGGCCGCCGTGGCCGCAGACTGGCAGGAGTGTGAGAAGAGGATCGACGACTACGTAGACGAACAGGTGGGGTGGGGGCGCACACACACACACACACACACACACTGAACACACACACACACACACATTGAACTCACAAACTGAACACAGACCACAGACAGGCACCGGACACACACTGAACACACACACACACACACAAACTGAACACACACACTGAACACACACACACACACACACAAACTGAACACTGACCACAGACAGACACCGGACACAGACAGGCGCACACACACCGAACACATACAGACACACATACACACACACACCGAACACAGACAGACACACATACACACACACACACACACACACACACACACACACACACCGAACACAGACAGACACACATACACACACACACACACACACACCAAACACAGACAGACAGACACACACACACACACACACATACACCCACACCGAACACAGACAGGCGCGCATGCACACACACACACACACACACACACACACACACACACACACACACACACACACACACACACACACACACACACACACCGAACACAGACAGACAGACAGACACACACACCGAACACAGACAGGCGCGCACGCACGCACGGACACAGACAGACACACAGACACCCACACACCCCGAACACAGACATACGGGCGCTCACACACCCTGAACACACAGACTCTCACACACACACACACACACACACACACACACACACACACATACACACACACATACACACACACACACAGACAGACACACACACACACACACACACACACACACATAAAGTGTGAAGGTAGATGATGGATGGTGAATGGTGGTGGACGGTGGTGGTTCAGTACCTGTGTGTTCAGGTGATTGATGGTTAAGGTAGATGATGGATGGTGAATGGTGGTGGACGGTGGTGGTTCAGTACCTGTGTGTTCAGGTGATTGATGGTTAAGGTAGATGATGGATGGTGAATGGTGGTGGACGGTGGTGGTTCAGTACCTGTGTGTTCAGGTGATTGATGGTTAAGGTAGATGATGGATGGTGAATGGTGGTGGACGGTGGTGGTTCAGTACCTGTGTGTTCAGGTGATTGATGGTTAAGGTAGATGATGGATGGTGAATGGTGGTGGACGGTGGTGGTTCAGTACCTGTGTGTTCAGGTGATTGATGGTTAAGGTAGATGATGGATGGTGAAGGGTGGTGGACGGTGGTGGTTCAGTACCTGTGTGTTCAGGTGATTGATGGTTAAGGTAGATGATGGATGGTGAATGGTGGTGGACGCTGGTGGTTCAGTACCTGTGTGTTCAGGTGATTGATGGTTAAGGTAGATGATGGATGGTGAATGGTGGTGGGCGGTGGTGGTTCAGTACCTGTGTGTTCAGGTGATTGATGGTTAAGGTAGATGATGGATGGTGAATGGTGGTGGACGGTGAAGGCAGGTGATGGATGTTGGTGGTTCAGTACCTGTGTGTTCAGGTGATTGATGGTTAAGGTAGATGATGGATGGTGAATGGTGGTGGACGGTGGTGGTTCAGTACCTGTGTGTTCAGGTGATTGATGGTTAAGGTAGATGATGGATGGTGAATGGTGGTGGACGGTGAAGGCAGGTGATGGATGTTGGTGGTTCAGTACCTGTGTGTTCAGGTGATTGATGGTTAAGGTAGATGATGGATGGTGAATGGTGGTGGACGGTGGTGGTTCAGTACCTGTGTGTTCTGCTCTGTTTCAGCTGCTTTTCAAGGTGGACGGACAGAACCTCACCAACCAACGGACAGAACCACACAAGTCTCTCATTAGCAAAAATGTAAGTCTGTCTGTCTACAGTAGTATCTATCTGTCTGTCTGTCTCTCTGTCTGTCTGTCTACAGTAGTATCTATCTATCTGTCTGTCTCTCTGTCTGTCTGTCTACAGTAGTATCTATCTCTCCATCTCTCCATCTCTCCATCTCTCCATCTCTCCATCTCTCCATCTCTCTATCTCTCTATCTCTCTATCGCTCTATCGCTCTATCTCTCTATCTCTCTATCTCTCTATCTCTCTATCTCTCTATCTCTCTATCTCTCTATCTCTCTATCTCTCTATCTCTCTCTCTCTCTCTCTCTCTCTCTAATCTCTATCTGTCTATCTGTCTGTGTCTTTACAGGGTCATTTGTAGAGTTGTAGAGAGAGGTATATCTGTATGTATCTACAGTGTGTATTTCCAGAGTTGAGCCGTGTGTGTGTGTGTGTGTGTGTGTGTGTGTGTGTCTCTCCAGACTTTGAAAACAAAACAGCGAATGCTGAAGGAAGACTGGGAGTTCTTTAAGCAGAGGAGGTTTATAGAAGAACAGGTATGATGAACATGAAGATGATGATGATGGTGGTGGTGGTGGTGGTGATGATGATGATGGTGGTGATGAGGAAGGACGGAAGGAAGGAAGGAGGTGTTCTATTAATTAACTGACCTTTAAAAAAATGATGTGATTAAGTCAATGGCCTATGGGTCTCCATGGTGACGGTCAGCGGCTGTGGCACAGGAGGTAGACAGGGCTCGACATTAAGGCTTGTCCGCTTGTCCGGGACAAGTACATTTCATTTTTCGAGTTCAAGTGGACTTCCTCCTGCAGTTGTCTGTTTGACAAATCAAAACAAAGGGGAAAAATCAATCAGTATCAGTAATATACGCAAAAAATGAATTCCTCTTTCAGTTGTCCGATCGGTCGGTCTGTCTGTCTGTCTGTCCGTCCGTCCGTCCTGTGCCGCACCTCATTCTCGCTGCCTATGAGGCGGTGTAGCTTGTAACAGAGATTCTAATGCTGTGGCCTGGGGTGGTCCAGTGGTCCAGCACCGCGGTCTACAGTGCACACACATGCCCATGTCGGCATGGGTTAGAATCCGGCCCCTGCCCTGCTGACATGCCCTCTCTCTCTCCCTTCTTCTCCTTACTTTCCTGTCTGTCTTCACTATGCCTGTCCAATAAAAAATGAAAAATATGAGTAGACTTCTAAAAAATTCTAATGCTATTGCATGACCGTTAATAACTCTACTGCCCACAAAAGTGCCAACCTTCTTGACCGTGAAGTTGGCTTGTGGACATTTTAAGTCCGTAGTGAAAGAAAACGACACGTTACTCAAGCCAGCAAGCACAATGTTCCTTCAACACCTAAAACTGGCCAGGTGCCAGGAACAGCGGGGAAATGCTAAATGTCATCGGACGAAACACCAGCACCATTGCCGAAGTTCTGCCAATGTCTGCTGCCATGTCAATGTCTGCTGCCTTGTCAATGTCTGCTGCTTTGTCAATGTCTGCTGCCTTGTCAATGTCTTCTGCCTTGTCAATGTATGCTGCCTTGTCAATGTCTGCTGCCTTGTCAATGTATGCTGCCTTGTCAATGTAGCTGCCTTGTCAATGTCTGCTGCCTTGTCAATGTAGCTGCCTTGTCAATGTATACTGCCTTTGTCAATGTAGCTGCCTTGTCAATGTATGCTGCCTTGTAGATGTCTGCTGCCTTGTCAATGTCTGCTGCTTTGTCAATGTAGCTGCCTTGTCAATGTCTGCTGCCTTGTCAATGTCTTCTGCCTTGTCAATGTCTTCTGCCTTGTCAATGTATGCTGCCTTGTCAATTTAGCTGCCTTGTCAATTTAGCTGCCTTGTCAATGTCTGCTGCCTTGTCAATGTCTGCTGCCTTGTCAATGTAGCTGCCTTGTCAATGTATGCTGCCTTGTCAATATCTGCTGCCTTGTCAATGTCTGCTGCCTTGTCAATGTCTGCTGCCTTGTCAATGTCTGCTGCCTTGTCAATGTCTTCTGCCTTGTCAATGTCTTCTGCCTTGTCAATGTCTGCTGCCTTGTCAATGTATACTGCCTTGTCAATGTCTGCTGCCTTGTCAATGTAGCTGCCTTGTCAATGTCTGCTACCTTGTCAATGTCTGCTGCCTTGTCAATGTAGCTGCCTTGTCAATGTCTGCTGCCTTGTCAATATCTGCTGCCTTGTCAATGTAGCTGCCTTGTCAATGTCTGCTGCCTTGTCAATGTCTGCTGCCTTGTCAATGTAGCTGCCATGTCAATGTCTGCTGCCTTGTCAATGTAGCTGCCTTGTCAATGTAGCTGCCTTGTCAATGTAGCTGCCTTGTCAATGTCTGCTGCCATGTCAATGTAGCTGCCTTGTCAATGTATGCTGCCATGTCAATGTAGCTGCCTTGTCAATGTCTGCTGCCTTGTCAATGTAGCTGCCTTGTCAATGTCTGCTGCCTTGTCAATGTAGCTGCCTTGTCAATGTAGCTGCCTTGTCAATGTCTGCTGCCTTGTCAATGTAGCTGCCTTGTCAATGTCTGCTGCCATTTCAATGTAGCTGCCTTGTCAATGTATGCTGCCTTGTCAATGTAGCTGCCTTGTCAATGTCTGCTGCCTTGTCAATGTAGCTGCCTTGTCAATGTCTGCTGCCTTGTCAATGTAGCTGCCTTGTCATCGTCTGCTGCCTTGTCAATGTAGCTGCCTTGTCAATGTCTGCTGCCTTGTCAATGTCTGCTGCCTTGTCAATGTCTGCTGCCTTGTCAATGTCTTCTGCCTTGTCAATGTCTTCTGCCTTGTCAATGTAGCTGCCTTGTCAATGTCTGCTGCCTTGTCAATGTCTGCTGCCTTGTCAATGTCTGCTGCCATGTCAAT
This sequence comes from Nansenia antarctica, assembly GCF_963989245.1. NCBI lineage: Eukaryota > Metazoa > Chordata > Actinopteri > Argentiniformes > Microstomatidae > Nansenia > Nansenia antarctica. The sequence continues at coordinate 72,368,531 of NC_137676.1, forward strand.
GTCTTCTGCCTTGTCAATGTATGCTGCCTTGTCAATGTATGCTGCCTTGTCAATGTAGCTGCCTTGTCAATGTCTGCTGCCTTGTCAATGTCTGCTGCCTTGTCAATGTAGCTGCCTTGTCAATGTATGCTGCCTTGTCAATGTCTGCTGCCTTTTCAATGTCCGCTGAGTAGGGGAGCGCAGGGTATGTTGTCATGCCTAGAGAATCTCTGGCGTGCACGTAGATCCACAGTAATTGTTGGAATTGTAATGTAATGTATTACTGGGTTGTAGTGTGTTAGTAGACACACACACACACACACACACACACGCAGACGCAGACACGCACGTGCATGCGTCGTCATATTTGGACACCTGAAAAAGCTTAATGTCAAGCCCTGGTAGAGCTGCCGTCTAATGATTGCAAGGTCGGCAGATCGACGGTTCGATCCTTGGCTGTCCACGTCTCGAGGTGTCCTTGGGCAAGACACTGAACCCCAAATTGCTCCCAATGAGCGGCCCGGCGCCTTGCATGGTAGCTTGCCGCCATCTGTGTTTTTTGAATGTGTGTGTGAAAGGGTGAATGAGATGCCATTGTAAAGATGCCATTGGAATAAGGCGCCAATAAGTCAGCCATTTACCATTTAGCTCTATGAATGCATGTCTTGGAATGCGGTTTTAGCCAATCACACCACATATTTCTCCCAACCTGTGTTTGTAAGACTGTTGGCTGGTGTGTTTCCTCTGTGTTCAGTTGACCAACAGTAAGAAGTCGCTGGCTGGAGACAGTAACTTCACAGACACCATGAGGATGCTGTCCTCCCGCCTCAGTGTCCCCGACTGTCCCAACTGCAACTACAGGAGACGGTGAGTCTGTCTGTCTGTCTGTCCGTCCATCCCCGATTGTTGCAACTGCAACTATTGGAGAAGGTGAGTCTGTCTGTTTGTTTGTGCCTGTCTCTGTCTGTCTGTTCGTTCGTGTCTGTCTCTGTCTGTCTCTGTCTGTCTCTCTCTGTCTGTCGGTCTCGGTCTGTCTGTCTGTCTGTCTCTTTGTGTCTGTCTCTGTCTGTCTGTCTGTCTCTGTCTATCTGTCGGTCTCGGTCTGTCTGTCTACGTCTGTGTCTGTCTGTCTGTCTGTGGCGTAGGAGAGGGAAGGGAGGAGGAGGAAGAGGGAAGCTCATTACTGCAGTCCTAACCCAGCCCTGGAGACACCTGTGTTTACCTGTGTTTACCTGTGTTGTGACATGTCTTCCCCCCCCCCCCAGGTGCACCTGTGACGACTGCAGCCTGTCTCACATCCTCACCTGCGGCATCATGGAGTCGCCCATCTCCGAGGACCTCCACATCAAGCTGCCCGCCTCCCTGCAGATCCTGCCCCCCCGGGACTACCTGGCCCAGGTGCACCCCCCCAGCCTGTCGTCAGCCAGCTCCGGCTCTGGCTCCGCCTCCAGCTCCCCCATCACCATCCAGCAGCACCCACGCCTCATCCTGCCTGCAGGGGGCGCCAACACCTTGTAAGTCAGACAGAGAGACAGACAGACACACACACAGACACACACACAGACACACACACAGACAGACACACACACAGACACACACACAGACACACAGACAGACAGACACACAGACAGACACACAGACAGACAGACACACAGACAGACACACAGACAGACACACAGACAGACACACAGACAGACAGACAGACAGACAGACAGAGACACACACACACACACACACACACACACACAGATAGACAAGGGATTTATTTATTTTATTTTATTTTATTTAACCTTTATTTACAACCTGGAAGTCCCTTGAGATTAAAATCTATTTTTTGAGGGAGACCTGGGGGGTATTCCATTAACGTCACTAAAAGAAAATCCAGGCTTTATTTAAGTCTCGAAAGGATTTATCAAAATAAGCCTGAATTGTTTTTTAGTGACATTGATGGAATACCCCCCTGTCTCTGTTCTCTGGAGTTTTTCTTTGAATCATTTCACGTGTACTTTGTTGTTTGTGCGCTCGCTAGTGGGAATCTCTGTCACTTCCTTGTCATTATGTCATAATGCCTCATTCTATCACAGTGCCAAGCCTTAACCGGTATTCACCTCCACTCTTTCACTTTCTCTCTCTTCTTCTCCCCCCCTTCCCTCTCTCCCCCTCCCTCTCTCTCTCCTTCCCTCTCTACCTCCCTCCCTTCCTCCCTCCCCCCCCCTCTCTACCCACCTCTCCCTCCCTCCCCCTCTCTCTCTCTCTCTCTCCCCCCCCCCTCCCTTCCTCCCTCCCCCCCCCCTCCCTTCCTCCCTCCCCCCCCCTCCCCTCCCTCTCCCTCTCTACCTCCCTCCCTCCCTCCCCCCCCCCCTCCCCTCTCTCTCTCTCCCCCCTCCCTCCCTCTCTCCTCTCAGCGTCAGTGATGACGAGGAGCCCCCGGCGTTGTCAGCTAAGTTTGGGGACATGTACCCCCTGAGCAGCTATGACGACCCCGGGGTGGTGGCCTCCATGAACGGCCTGCACTGCCAGCTCAACGGGGGAGGAGGGGGGGAGAACATGGCTCTCAAGGACCAGGTGGGGTGCTGGGACACTGCCCATGGATTATTTACGTTATTTATTATATGGATATACAGTACAGGCCAAAAGTTTGGACACACCTTCTCATTCAATGTGTTTCCTTTATTTTCATGACTATTTACATTGTAGATTCTCACTGAAGGCATCAAAACTATGAATGAACACATGTGGAATGATGTACTTAACAAAAAAGTGTGAAATAACTCTAAATATGTCTTATATTTTAGATTCCTCAAAGTAGCCACCCTTTGCTTTTTTGTTGTTAATAAAATAAATGTTGTTGTTGTTAATAAAATATATAATAATAATATTAAATATATATATATATAATAACATATTATTATTAACACATATTATATTTAATATTATTATAATATATTTTATTAACAACAAAAAAGCAAAGGGTGGCTACTTTGAGTAGTTTTGATGCCTTCAGTGAGAATCTACAATGTACCAAATAGTCATGAAAATAAAGGAAACGCATTGAATGAGAAGGCGTGTCCAAACTTTTGGCCTGTACTGTAGATATATATTTATGTATTATTGATACGTTTTTATGGATTATTTTATCACTTATTTACTTCACTTTATTTATTATGTTTATTATTTTTTTATTATTATTATTTTAATGTTTTTATGTATTATTTATTATTCATACACATGTATTTATTGTTTATTGTATTATATTTGTATTGTTTAAATGTATATATTCTATGTATCTGTTCATCTATATATGTTATATTGTTTCTTATTTATATATTCTACACGTGTGGTTACTGTACTATTACAGTAAGTTAAATATCTATATTACAATGTTAGGCGGACAAGCACGGACAAGCACATTTTGACTCAATCCGACTGTCTCTCCCCCTCCCCTCCCCCCCCCTCACCCCTCCCTTCCTCCCCCCCTCACCCCTCCCTTCCTCCCCCCTCACCCCTCCCTTCCTCCCCCCCTCACCCCTCCCTTCCTCCCCCCCTCACCCCTCCCTTCCTCCCCCCCTCACCCCTCCCTTCCTCCCCCCCTCAGTCTCCCAGGGTGAGCAGCAGCAGCAGCAGTTCGTCAGAGGGAGACGAGGAAGAGGAGGAGGAGGAGGAAGAGGAGGCAGATGGAGAGAGTGGTGGTGAGCCTCCAGGCCAGCAGAGGGAGCTCTCCCCAGGGAAGAGCAGCAGCCCCCCGCCCTCCTACCATCACCCACAGGTACGCTGCCCCCCCCCCCCCCCCCCCCTCCTACCATGAAGAAGACAGTATCTCCTCCTCAGTAGCAGAGTGACAGAGGACAGTGTCTCCTCCTCAGTAGCAGAGTGACAGAGGACAGTGTCTCCTCCTCAGTAGCAGAGTGACAGAGGACAGTGTCTCCTCCTCAGTAGCAGAGTGACAGAGGACAGTGTCTTCTCCTCGGTAGCAGAGTGACAGAGGACAGTATCTCCTCCTCAGTAGCAGAGTGACAGAGGACAGTGTCTCCTCCTCAGTAGCAGAGTGACAGAGGACAGTGTCTTCTCCTCAGTAGCAGAGTGACAGAGGACAGTGTCTCCTCCTCAGTAGCAGAGTGACAGAGGACAGTGTCTTCTCCTCGGTAGCAGAGTGACAGAGGACAGTATCTCCTCCTCAGTAGCAGAGTGACAGAGGACAGTGTCTCCTCCTCAGTAGCAGAGTGACAGAGGACAGTGTCTCCTCCTCAGTAGCAGAGTGACAGAGGACAGTGTCTCCTCCTCAGTAGCAGAGTGACAGAGGACAGTGTCTCCTCAGTAGCAGAGTGACAGAGGACAGTGTCTCCTCAGTAGTCAGTTCAGACATTTAAACATAAACAAACTGTATTGAAAATGGCCGTGATACGATAACTAGGTATCCCATCACAACTACGGAACTGAACTTCTCTGTTTGTATTGAAAACCTGGCCAACAATTTAATATACTCTCTATATAGTTTTATACAAATTACTGTGTACAAATTAGGCCAATAATTTGCATCTTCTTGTGACCCATCTAAATAAAGTGCAGAGAAGCAGCATCCGCAAACTGCAAATCTGTGCAAAAATCCTCGTTTATTATTGCGAGCTTTCGGTCATAGACCTCCTTCAGTCTGATCACGGATGAGCGGTGGTCTTTTCACTATTTTGACCCATCTAACAAATGAACAAATGTATGACATTCAAGTGAAGGATAACAGCGGCCATTTTGTTTGTCTGTTTGTTTGCTTGTTCGCCTGTGTGTGTGTGTGTGTGTGTGTGTGTGTGTGTGTCTGTGTCTGTGTCTGTGTCTGTGTCTGTGTCTGTGTCTGTGTCTGTGTCTGTGTCTGTGTCTGTGTCTGTGTGTGTGTGTGTGTGTGTCGCCACCAGATGGAGCAGCAGATGCAGCATGCGTGCGAGTGCCACGTGTGCAACCAGGACCCCACGGCCCTGGGCCCCCCCCCCTCCCTGCCCCCCAGCCGGCTCCACGCGCCCCCCCCACCCCCCGGGGGACACCAGTTCTTCTCCGACAAGCCCCCGTCCCACCCGGCCCTCCACCTGTACCCCCACATCCACGGCCACCTGCCCCTGCACAATCTGTCCCACCTCCCCCGGCCCCTCCTGCACCCCACGCTCTACCCCAGCTCTCCGCTCTCGCACAGCAAGGTGAGGAACTCCTCCCCCCTCACACACTCCCTCCCTCCCCATCACCAATCACAGCACTCCACAACATCGAACCCTCTCACTCCTGATCCTCTTTCCTGGGGGGGGTATTCCATCAACGTCGCTAAAGGAAAGAAATCCAGGCTTATTTTGATGTTAAGTCTTGTGGCTTGTAAAAACAAGCCTGGATTTCCCTTTAGAGACATTGATGGAATACCCCCCAGATCCTCACTCCTGGTGGAGAGCTGCTGCAGCTCTGCAGGCTTTCGATCGATCAATGTTTTGAAGATCGCTTGGTTCAGTCAGGTGTGTTCTCAACCCTCTCCTCGGGGCGCCCCAGCCGCACCACATATTTGATCTGTTCCACCACCAGCTCACCTGATTCAACTAATCAAGTACAAAGCAATTATGGTTTGTACTTGATTAGTTGAATCAGGTGAGCTGGTGGTGGAACAGATCAAATATGTGGAGCGGCTGGGGCGCCCCGAGGAGAGGGTTGAGAACCACTGTCAGTTAGCACTTGGCTGAGACAAACAAACCTGGACCCACTGCGGGACATTCTTCAGAACCAGGAAGTGAGGATCCCACTGCAGCTGTACTGGGCCTGGCCAGGGCCTGGTACTGGCATCAACACTGAGCTCAACCGAACCAAGCTGAGCCAGGCTATAGTTTCACAGTTTCACAGTTTATTGTTACGTCACAGTACACAAGTGTAAGAGAGTAAAATTCTTAGGCTTCGGTTCCTGTCATTGCAGCTCAAGACAATAAGGCAACAGGCATAATTCAAGATAGAAAAGTGACAGTAGTACAGGCATTGACATAAGAGACAAAACATGATGGACTGGGCTGTTCTGGTCACCAGCTGCACTTTACTGGGCTGTTCTGGTTACACATCCACCATAGCTGCTGTAACAGTGCTGGAAAGGACCAATTGAAAAGAAGATATCTGACACGTCATCTACTTGCCTTACAGGCTATTCTTTGTCTTGGAAAATTCAAGGGAATCTTCATTCATTCATTCTTTCATTCATTCATTGTTCAGTGTTTGTGTGACAAGGTAATCCTTGTTAGGTGGTATTTCTGTAGTTTTTCAGCTAAGGGAAGTTTCAATGATGCGTTTCCTCCTTGTCGGGGGATTTACGCCATGCAGAAGGAAGCACTATTCGTCTCTGCCTCCACCGTCAGTTCTCCTCTAGCTGTCATGGCGTACAGCCGCCACACGGGGGCGAGCTGGGTCAAGAGAGCTGAAACAGACTCTGGTGGTCGATCAGGTTTTGTAATATACTCTGAGGAACATAACGCTTTGATTTTGACCGCTTTTAACTAATTATGTCATCAAAGATGACAATTAAAGGTAGTTACTCTATCATTACCGAATATCAGGTAATAATTTGCTCTGAACTGTTGACGCGGTGTTGGAGACATGGTGGTGCAGAGCCCCTATTTGGGGAGAAACCTGATCTATCTTTCTCTGTGGGAAACCCCTGGATAAGTGAAGGGTGAACGCCTGAACGGAGAGCATAGCGTTGATCTATCTTTCTCTGTGGGAAACCCCTGGATAAGTGAAGGATGTGTAGCGTTGGATCTGTCCTCAAAAGGTTTATGGGTGTTATGTATGTGTGTTTTTGCTCTGAGTGTAAGAGCCTGTGTCGTGGGGAATGGGCGTTGTGTGACCTCTGACCCAAATATTAGGGTAGAAGAGTTTGAGGACCCCAAAGTTTGAGGACCCCAAAGTCTGAGGACCACAAAGTCTGAGGACCACAAAGTCTGAGGACCACAAAGTCTGAGGACCACAAAGTCTGAGAACCATAAAGTTTGAGAACCTTAAAGTTTGAGAACCTTAAAGTTTGAGAACCTTAAAGTTTGAGAACCACAAGGTTTGAGAACCCCAACGTTTGAGAACCCCAAAGTTTGAGGACCCCAAAGTTTGAGGACCGTCAGCTTCTGAGGTAATTTAACCACCACTGTCCTTCCCTGCCCCCTCTCCCCCCCCCCCAGCCGGTCCCTCCCCCAGCCGCCCCCACGTCGAACCACACCGGTCCCAAGCAGCAGGCCTTCAGCCCCTCCCTACCGGACCACGTCTACCAGAACTGCTTCAGCGGCGCCGGCCCCGGGACGGGCGGAGGGGCGGGGGGGGCGGGGGACTGGAACAGCTCCCTGCAGTGTCTGTCCCTGAAGTTTGAGAACATCTGCGACGCCACCATGATGAAGAACTGGAACCCCTCGGGCCTGCTGCAGGAACCCCTACCAGGTGAGAACCACTATAACTAGAACCAGGGGTGAACCCCTACCAGGTGAGATCTAGAACCAGGTGAGAACTAACTAGAACTAGAACCAGGGGTGAACCCCTACCAGGTGACATCTAGAACCAGGTGAGAACTAACTAGAACTAGAACCAGGGGTGAACCCCTACCAGGTGACATCTAGAACCAGGTGAGAACTAACTAGAACTAGAACCAGGGGTGAACCCCTACCAGGTGAGATATAGAACCAGGTGAGAACTCACTAGAACTAGAACCAGGGGTGAACCCCTACCAGGTGACATCTAGAACCAGGTGAGAACTAACTAGAACTAGAACCAGGGGTGAACCCCTACCAGGTGAGATCTAGAACCAGGTGAGAACTAACTAGAACTAGAACCAGGGGTGAACCCCTACCAGGTGAGATCTAGAACCAGGTGAGAACTAACTAGAACTAGAACCAGGGGTGAACCCCTACCAGGTGAGATCTAGAACCAGGTGAGAACTAACTAGAACTAGAACCAGGGGTGAACCCCTACCAGGTGAGATCTAGAACCAGGTGAGAACTAACTAGAACTAGAACCAGGGGTGAACCCCTACCAGGTGAGATCTAGAACCAGGTGAGAACTAACTAGAACTAGAACCAGGGGTGAACCCCTACCAGGTGAGATCGAGAACCAGGTGAGAACTAACTAGAACTAGAACCAGGGGTGAACCCCTACCAGGTGAGATCTAGAACCAGGTGAGAACTTACTAGAACTAGAACCAGGGGTGAACCCCTACCAGGTGAGATCTAGAACCAGGTGAGAACTAACTAGAACTAGAACCAGGGGTGAACCACTACCAGATGAGAAGAACTAGAACCAGGGGCAATACCAAACTGATCTAGAGTCAGTGTCCTTGCCTAGCTCATATGGCCCAGTACTATTTCTGACCCTAGACCCTACTGGTATATATACTACCTTAACCCTTCAGAGATGATAAAGGTGTCTAAATGCTAAATGTCAAAATGGATAACCGGCTGATTTGACTTCTGTGTCGACAGGTGACATGTTAGGACCGCCTCTCTCCGACGCCCCCCTCCAACCGCCCCTCTCCGGCCTCCACGGGGATCACGTCCTCCACCCCCCCTCCTCCATGCTGGACCCCCTCCCCCTCCCCCCTTCCTCCGCCTCCTCCTCCGCCCTCGAGCCCAAGCAGGAGAAGAAGAGCGGAGCTAAGAAGAAGTGTCTCTACAATTTCCAGGACGCCTTCATGGAAGTCCCCCTCCTCCCCAGAGGCAGCCACATAGACCTCCTCCACGACCCTTCCTCCTCCTCCTCCTCCTCCTCCCCCGCCATCGAGCCTCTGCCCCCCTCCTCCTCTTCCTCCTCCTCCTCCCCTCCCTCCTCCTCCTCCTCCTCTTCTGCTGCTGCTGCCGAGCCCAACAAGGAGAAGAAGAGCGGTGTCGCCAAGAAAAAGTGTCTCTACAATTTCCAGGATGCCTTCATGGAGGCAAACCGGGTCGCCATGGCGACCTCGGCCTCCACCTCCTCCTCCTCCTCCGTCTCCTGCGCTGCCACCACTGTCCAGTCAAGTAATAATCACATCCACCTCTCATCCAAAAGACCCAGCTCCCTAGGTAAAACTGGGTAGGAGGAGTGGCTAGGCTAGGCTAGGCTAGGCTAAAAGACCCAGCTCCCTAGGTAAAACTGGGTAGGAGGAGTGGCTAGGCTAGGCTAAAAGACCCAGCTACCTATGTAAAACTGGGTAGGAGGAGCCGCTAGGCTAAGCTAGGCTAAAAGACCCAGGTCCCTAGGTAAAACTGGGTAGGACGAGTGGCTAGGCTAGGCTAGGCTAAAAGACCTAGCTGTCTAGGTAAAACTGGGTAGGAGGAGCCGCTATGCTAGGATAGAATGTGTTCTAGTGCCCTCTAGCTTAGGGTTCTGTCATCTTCTTCTCCATCTTCACTTCCTCAGCTATGATTTGCATGTTTTCTCTGACGCACGTCTGTGTCTCTCTTGTGTTCACCTCTTCTCTCTCGGCCAGGTGAGGTATTTCACAATCTAGGTAAAGAGGACCACCGGCAGCCCAGCCCGGTCGCCCCTAGGAACAGCCCCACGGGGGGCCTGGCGTCCCTCCCCCCGCTCTCGGGCCCGGCCCTGCCTCCCCCCGCCCTCCCCACCACCACGCACCTCCCCAGCATGGGCTCGCAGCCCTTCCCAAAGACTGTAACTCCAGCCCCAGGCTTCATGGAGGCCCACCAGGGCCTGTGCCTGTCCCCCGCCGAGCCCCCCAACTGCCCCCCGGCCGAGGGTCCCATCAGTGCCCCACCCAGCGTCTGCAGGTCAGTGACCTTTGACCCCTTGACCTTTGACCTCCGTTACAGACACACCCCTTATCACTAGAACAGCCGTGCCTTGTTGACCTACTATAAGAGCCGCCTCGGGGGTCAAATGACCATAGTCTTTACAACGGGAAGCTGCTATTTACACACAACGACCACTAGTTGGCCGTCTTGTAAATTAGCCTGCCCTCCTACACATACAAAACTGTAAAATAGCTTCATACTATCTTATCCTGATGTGGTTTAAAAAATGTAAGGATACTGGGTGGTAGAACGCACATATCTAGGAAACATCATGAAAGGAGGGTCCTGAAATTCGATCGAATGCAAAGATATAAAAAGATTTTTACTCACCCACGGCTGTTCTAGTGTTGATGTTAATGTTTCTTGCTGAGATGTCCAGCGTTACCGAGACGACAACGTGCAACTGTGACACGTCTTCACGTCTGTCCAAAGTCTTATTTCTCTATCAGTTCCTCGTTGCGACCCCCACCCAGCCTTGTCCCCCTGTTCTGACCCTCCCTGCCTGTGACCCTTGACCTCCCCAGTGACCCTGAGTGCGAGGGCCACCGCTGCGAGGCTAGGGCGTACGATCACCATGGTTACGACGGAGAGGAGAGCCAGGACGAGGACAGCTGCTCGGAGCACAGCTCCTCCACCTCCACCTCCACCAATCAGAAGGAAGGGAAATACTGCGACTGCTGCTACTGCGAGTTCTTCGGCCACGGAGGGGTAAGAGACCCCCCCCCCCCCCAACACACACACACACACACACACACACACACACACTGTTTCCTTGTCAGTTAGATCGGTGGTCAAGCTTTTGAGGGGAAATAATAGAAGTGAATGAAGGATTACAGAGACTACATGTCTTTTTGAAACATCTTCATTTATACGTTATACTTTATCTAAACGTCCCTCTTTTTCTTTCTTTCCTTCCTTCCTTTCTCCCTCCCTCCCTCCCTCCCACTCCCCTTCCCTCCCTCTCCCTTCCTCCCTCCCTCCCTCTCTCCCTCCCTCCCTCTCTCCTTCCCTCCCTCTCTCCTTCCCTCCCTCTCTCCTTCCCTCCCTCTCTTCCTACGTCCCTTCCTCCTTCATCCCACCCTTCCTCCTTCCGTCCCTCCCTCCCTTCCTTCCCCCTTCCTCCCTCCCCCACCTTCCGTCCCTCCCACCCTTCCGTCCCTCCTTCCCTCCCTCCTCCCTCCCTCCCTCCCTCCAGCCCCCCGCGGCCCCTACCAGCCGTAACTACGCAGAGATGCGTGAGAAGCTGCGTCTGCGGCTGACCAAGCGCAAGGAGGAGCAGCCGAAGCGCGAGGAGGCGCAGCCCCCCGTGGAGCGTGACGGGGGCGTCACGGAGGACCACCGCAGGGTGGAGGACCTGCTGCAGTTCATCAACAGCGCCGACAACAAGCCCGCCTCCAGCTCCAAGGCCGCCAAACGGGCCCGCCACAAACAGAAGAAGGTTGGCTTTTTTGTTGTTGTTGTTGTCGTATTTTCCACAATTTATCACAAGTCCTCTCTCCCTTCCTCCCTCCTTCCCTCCCTCTCCCTCTCTCCCTCCCTCCCTCCCTCCCCCTCCTACATACATACATACATACATACATACATACATACATACATACATACATACATACATATAAACATTATACATAGCCAGATATCCATAAAAGTAAAAAAAATAACACAAACAAAATGAAATTACAAAGAAGTGATACTACATTATCATGCTGTCAGATTCCATATCTTCAAAAAAGGTTAAGAAAGGTAGTAGGTAGCCAAATAGTGAAGGATTTCCTAGTAGATCCTCTAACACTATCTAATCTTCTCCAATGTAATATGGTACCTGACCTCCTTGACCCAATGACTATACTGTATGTAGGTGGAATAGGATCCTTCCTTTTAAACAATATCAGTCTTCTAGCCAGGAAAGAGCAGAAGGCCAACATGCTGGTCTCCCACCATCTAAGAGGGGTGTGGAGAAGGTAGCTTTTAACTGTTGGGCCTGTTAAAACTGTTGTTTTAACGTTTTATCAAGGGTTTATTAAGGGTTGACCGGACACAGATTAAGTCCTGGACCAGATCTGGGTTCAAGTACTGTTTTGACACGTCTGTCATGGACTCAATGACATTTATAATCGAGAACAACCGTTGGAGATGCATATTAATCTAGGATTTACTAAGATTAATCTGTCCTGGAAACCTCATTGGTTAACCTCATTGTATCAACAATATTTTCATTGTCGAAATGGGAGTTTGGAAGTACGCTGAAACTATCAAAGCTGTGTTCCTAAACAAATGATTGTGTCTGTCTGTGTTTCTCACTGTGTCTCTCTCTCTGTCTGCCTCTCTCTCTGTCTGCCTCTCTGTCTGTGTCTCTCTCTCTGCCTCTCTCTGTCTCTCTCTGTCCGTCTCTCTCTCTGTCTCTCTCTCTCTGTCTCTGTCTCTGTCTGTCCGTCTCTCTGTGTCTCTCTCTCTCTCTGTCCGTCTCTCTGTCTCTCTGTCTCTGTCTCTGTCTCTGTCTGTCCGTCTCTCTGTGTCTCTCTCTCTCTCTGTCTCTCTCTGTCCGTCTCTGTCTCTCTCTCTCTGTCTCTGTCTGTCCGTCTCTCTGTGTCTCTCTCCCTCTCTCTCCCTCTGTCTCTCTCTGTCTGTCTCTCTGTGTCTCTCTCTCTGTCTCTCTCTCTGTCTCTCTCTCTCTGTCTCTGTCTGTCCGTCTCTCTGTGTCTCTCTCCCTCTCTGTCTCTCTCTGTCCGTCTCTCTCCCTCTCTGTCTCTCTCTGTCCGTCTCTCTCTCTCTGTCTCTGTCTCTGTCTGTCCGTCTCTCTGTGTCTCTCTCCCTCTCTGTCTGTCTGCCTGCCTGTCTGCTTCTCTGTCTGTCCCTCTACCTGTCTGTCTCTCTACCTGTCTCTCTCTGCCTGTCTGTCTGTCAGATGGACGAGAAGGCGCGCGTGGAGGCGGAGGTGCGCGAGCGTGAGGAGGAGCAGCAGCGCAGGAGGGAGGAGGAGGAGGAGGCGCTGCAGAGGGAGGAGGAGGAGGAGGCGCTGCAGAGGGAGGAGGAGGAGGAGGCGCTGCAGAGGGAACTCCTGCGCCTCCAGGAGTTGCAGCACCTCCGCGCCGCCAAGAAGAAAAAGAAGGAGAAGGCCAAGGAGCCCCCCTGCTCCACCCCCGCCCCCGCCCCCCAGAACAACCCCCAGCCCCTCAGACAGACGGCCCAGAACGTCCTGGAGACCCTCAGCCTCCAGAACGGCAAGAGCCACCCGCTCCTCCACAGCCTCATGCGCCTCCCCTCCGGGGGGGGGCACAAGGAGCCCCGGCTGGACCACCTGCCCCACCCCCACCACCCCCACCCCCACAACCACCTCCACCCCCACCCCCACCCCGAGGCCCCCGTCAACGGGCGGCCTGCCCCCAGCCCCACACCCACCCTCCCTCCCGTCTCCTCGCAGCACAGCCCAAAGACCCCCAGAGAGAAGACGACGACGACCCCCCCCGTCACCCGGACGACCCCGCCCGCCCCCCTCCCCCTCCACCACCACCACAGTCACGCTCACGCTGCCCCGCCCCCCCTGCCGACGGAGACCAACGGCAAAGCCAGGCCCAAGCAGCAGCAGCATCACCACCAGCCCCCCAGGCTCGTCCCCCCCACCCCCACCCCCACCCCCAGCCTGGAGACTCCTCCTCTTCCTCCTCCGGTGGTGAAGAAATCCCCCGAGACGCCCAGGATGACGAGCTCAGCAGAATCAGCACCTCCTCCTCCCCCCAAGATGGTGAACGGAAACAGCACCTCCACCTCCTCCTCCTCCTCCTCCAACACCCCCTCCTCCATACTGGACGCCAAAGCCACCCCCACCCCCACCCCCACCCGACCCAGGCCCGTTCCGGAAGACTCCCCGGTCCCGGTTCTGGTGGCGGTTCCTCCCCAGAGGAGCGGCTCGGTGGCGGGCAAGAAGCATCACCTCAGCCACGGGGGGCCGAGGGAGGAGAGGAGGAGCAGCCCCCCGCTGCCCCCGCCGCCGCCGCCCTCGTCTGGGTCTACTAACTCCACCCCCCCGCCGCCACCTCCTACACCTCCTTCTCAGCCCTCCGCCCCCCCCCACCACCACCCCCACCCCCACCACCACCACCACCACCACACGGAGCAGCAGCAGCAGCCTCAGCAGAACGGGAAGCCGCCCCCCCACCCCAGCGCAGCAGAGCCCCCCCCCCTGCCCAAAGGCAACAAGGCCAAGAAGAACAAGAAGAAGAAGGGGGACAAGACGGGCAACTCTATAGGTGGGTGGGTGGCTTAGCTTAGCTTTCAGGTGGGGAGCGGGGTGGAGTGGGTGGGTGGGTGGCTTAGCTTAGCTTTCAGGTGGGGAGCGGGGTGGAGTGGGTGGGTGGGTAGGTGGGTTGGTGGGTGGGTGGATGAATGAATGAATGAATGGGTGGGTGGATGATTGGAAGGGTGGGTGGATGGAAGGATGGGTTGGTGGGTGGAGTGGGTGGGTGGGTGGATGGAAGGAGTGGATAGGTGGGTGGAGTGGGTGGGTGGAAGGATGGGTTGGTGGGTGGATGAATGAATGAATGGGTGGGTGGATGATTGGAAGGGTGGGTGGGTTGGATGGATGGATGGGTAGGTGGGTGATTGGATGGGTGGGTGGATGTGTCAGTGGCACCTCTCAGTCACGTTGGTGGGTGGATGATTGGAAGGGTGGGTTGGATGGGTGCCCTAAATGACTCCACGGAGACTGTCCCTGTAATCTCAAACTGTAAGTCGCTTTGGATAAAAGTGTCGGCTAAAGGGTTAAAATGACAAATGTAAAAATGTTCTCCTGTGCTTCCTCCCTCCCAGATGACGTGTTCCTGCCCAAAGACATCGACCTGGACAGCACAGAGATGGACGAGACTGAGAGGGAGGTGGAGTACTTCAAAAGGTACGGCCTCACCTAGGGGAAATCAGAGGACAGGATCAGAGGACTCCTTGTGAGCCCGTCCTCCGATTTCTACCTCCACCAGCCTCCCCTGGGTGTCACTCATGCTTTACACTGGTTGAAAGGCTTTTCTGAAGTAGTAGAACATCTTCTCAACCACTGTGTCTCTTACAATACATCTTTTCATCAGTCAGTCAATCAGGTTTAATGGTATAGCACCTCTAACAAAAACAGGTTTGTTCCAAAGTGGTTAGGGTTAGGGTTGTTCCAACCAGTTGGTTAAAGGGGTAGTGCTGGGCCTGAGTTGGACTGGTGATCAAGGCAGGGCAAGTTTATTTGTATAGCACATTTCATACAACAGGGGCAATTCAAAGTGCTTTATTAAAAAATACAGCAAGAGGAGCATAGTAAGAAAATAAAAATGTAAATAGCTAAAACATTTAATAAGACAATAATTAATGGAAAAAAGACATTGATAGAAGTGTTTGTGTTTAATCATAACTGCTCAGTGGTGGGTCATGAGTTCAAATCCCACCTGGGAACACCACCACTAGTGTGTCCTTGAGTAAGACACTCAGCCCTAAGTTACACCAGGGAGACTGTCCCTGTAATCTCTAGTTGTAAGTTGCTTTGGATAAAAGCGTCAGATAAATGGTTCAAATGTAAAACATGTAAATGTTAAAGTCTTGTATCTCTCTCTCTCTGTCTCCAGGTTCTGTTTGGATTCTGCCAGGCAGACCCGACAGCGGCTGTCCATCAACTGGTCCAACTTTAGCTTGAAGAAAGCCACCTTCGCTGCCCACTGAAGGGCATTCTGGGTAGAATGAAGAGACTGGCAGGAAGCAATCAGCTCCCCCCACCCCCACCCCCACCATCTCTATCTCCATCTCCATCACGACCCTCTACGCTGACTGTTGACCCCGACCCCTTGACCCCCCACCACTCCTGCTGTGCCCCCAAACCGCGCCCCCCCCCCAACCCCCACACTGCTGCCTTGTTGGTGTCGCTGAGCTGATGGTCCCTTCCTGGACCCATCTAGGCTGATGATGATGATGATGATGAAGATGATAAAGCTCTCGATGAACTCTGAGGGAAAAAAAATTATTTGGAAAAAAAAATGAAAATGGCACACACACACAAATGAAATGAAAAAAAAATCACAAAATGCTACTTTCTACCTGATTTTTTTTTCTCTCTCTCTCGCACCGCGCTTGTGTGCTTTTAAGTCTGTGAGTGGGGCATTTCTCATTGACTTAAGCCATTTGTTACGATTTTATTTATCCTCTTTTTTTTCGTTTTTTTCCGGCTGGGGGTTGCCTCCGGCTTTCCAGTAGTGAAGATGCTCAACTATGTTTGGACGGATTTCCGAAAAACAGTGGACACACGAGAGAAAAAAAAATGCTGATAAAAGAAGAGTAATATGATGATGAATTTATGATGAATTTAAAAGCCTTTAATTCTGTTAATGTGGCTTACTGTCCCCCCTGTTACCCACAATTCCTAGCACGGCATCTCATTCAGACAACTGAGAAAGGGAATGGCCCCTACCCCAACTACCCTCTCTTAACCGAGGGGAAGGCTTGATACTTGACAACGTTCTTTTTTTGGTTTTTCAGTTCCATTTAACAAAACCGTTTAAGTTTAAAAGTGTACCAGTTACAGGTTTTTCTTTTGTTTTTCGTTTTGTTTTTCTGTTATTTTATTTTTTTTCCGACTTGTAGCCAGCTTGTATCAGAATACTTTGAGAAAGAAATTGAAAAGAACAATACTCACACTATCAATCTGTTATAGAGTGTATATTGTATTAACACTGAAGCCAACCTGGCTACTTTTTAACATATTGTTAAGTAATATTAAAATCTTGTCTTTCTTTTTTGAAAGATGGAATACAGTAGTACGGCAGCAGAGTGTGTCTTGTGTCCGACCTTATTTCCTGGTTGCACGTCTTTGCAGATCTGGGAAAAAACACATATTTCGTACGTATTTCAATGTTGAGTTTTATTTAATATTTTTTTTATTTTTATCATGGTGCTTCATTTAACTTGTCAATCACAATGGCAGCACTCAGAAGTGCAGACGCGTGGCCTGGGGTGGTCCAGTGGTCCTGGGGTGGTCCAGTGGTCCTGGGGTGGTCCAGTGGTCTCGCACCATGGCCTGGGGTGGTCCAGTGGTCTAGCACCATGTCCTGGGGTGGTCCAGTGGTCTAGCACCATGTCCTGGGGTGGTCCAGTGGTCTCGCACCATGTCCTGGGGTGGTCCAGTGGCCTAGCACCATGGCCTGGGGTGGTCCAGTGGTCCTGGGGTGGTCCAGTGGTCTAGCACCATGTCCTGGGGTGGTCCAGTGGTCTAGCACCATGTCCTGGGGTGGTCCAGTGGTCTAGCACCATGGCCTGGGGTGGTCCAGTGGTCTAGCACCATGTCCTGGGGTGGTCCAGTGGTCTAGCACCATGTCCTGGGGTGGTCCAGTGGTCTAGCACCATGGCCTGGGGTGGTCCAGTGGTCTAGCACCATGGCCTGGGGTGGTCCAGTGGTCTAGTACTATGGTCTAGGGTGGTCCAGTGGTCTAGCACCATGGCCTGGGGTGGTCCAGTGGTCTAGTACTATGGTCTAGGGTGGTCCAGTGGTCTAGTACTATGGTCTAGGGTGGTCCAGTGGTCTAGCACCATGGCCTGCGGTGGTCCAGTGGTCTAGCACCAGGGCCTGGGGTGGTCCAGTGGTTTAGCACCATGGCCTGGGGTGGTCCAGTTGTCTAGCACCATGGCCTGGGGTGGTCCAGTGGTCTAGCACCATGGCCTGGGGTGGTCCAGTGGTCTAGCACCATGGCCTGGGTTGGTCCAGTGGTCTAGCACCATGGTCTGGGGTGGTCCAGTGGTCTAGCACCATGGCCTGGGGTGGTCCAGTGGTCTAGCACCATGGCCTGGGGTGGTCCAGTGGTCTAGCTCCATGGCCTGGGGTGGTCCAGTGGTCTAGCACCAGGGCCTGGGGTGGTCCAGTGGTCTAGCTCCATGGCCTGGGGTGGTCCAGTGGTCTAGCACCATGGCCTGCGGTGGTCCAGTGGTCTAGCAACAGGGCCTGGGGTGGTCCAGTGGTCTAGCACCATGGCCTGGGGTGGTCCAGTGGACCAGCCCCGCCGTCTACAGTGCACACATATGCCCATGTCAGCATGGGTTCGAATCCGGCCCATGCCCTGCTGACATGCCCTCTCTCTCTCCCTTCTTCTCCTTACTTTCCTGTCTGTCTTCACTGTATCTGTCCAATAAAATGAAAAATATGAGAGGGACTGCCCCACTCAGGAAAAAATAATGTGAAAAAAACCGCAGCACGCAAGGCTAGCTAAATCAAACACGCCAATTTTTTTTTTTTTACCATTTAAAAGATACAGGCTACCTAGCGACTCTGTAACAGCGCCACTGTCAGCCGGTTGGTGGCGTTGAGTCACTGCGCTCTGAGGGAAATGCAGTAACTGCCCCCCCCCCACCTCGCTGACTCTGTGTTCCATGTTACTTGTTGTTGTTACTTGTTGTTTTTGTGTTTCCCCATGTGTATCCTATATTGTCAGCGTCTTTGAGCCTCGGAAAAGCGCTATATAAATTTAATAAATTATTATTATTATTAACATTCGGGTGGGGGCCTTGTGGATAGTGAGTTGGACGGGTGATCAGAAGGTCATGAGTTCAAATCCCACATGGGGAAGGAACACCACCCTTGAGTGAAGCACTTAGCCCTCAGTTACTCCAGGGAGACTGTCCCAGTAATCTAATTGTAAGTCGCTTTGGATTAAAAGCGTCTGTTGCTAAATGTTTAAAATGTAAAAACAAAATGGGAAATGCAACAATAGGTCGTCACTCGGAACAGCTGTCGACCATTCAGTGTTGAGATATGACTGTGCCCTGTGTTAATAGTGTTAGTCAGGACCATGCCATGCTGTAGGAAGGGTTAATAGTATTAATAGTGTTAGTCAGGACCATGCTCTAGGAAGGGTTAATAGTGTTAGGACCAGGCCATGCTGTAGGAAGGGTTAGGGTTAATAGTGTTAGGACCAGGCCATGCTGTAGGAAGGGTTAGTGTTAATAGTGTTAGTCAGGCCCATGCTGTAGGAAGGGTTAATAGTGTTAGTCAGGCCCATGCTGTAGGAAGGGTTAATAGTGTTAGTCAGGACCAGGCCATGCTGTAGGAAGGGTTAATAGTGTTAGTCAGGACCATGCTGTAGGAAGGGTTAATAGTGTTAGGACCAGGCCATGCTGTAGGAAGGGTTAGGGTTAATAGTGTTAGTCAGGACCATGCTGTAGGAAGGGTTAGGGTTAATAGTGTTAGTCAGGACCATGCTGTAGGAAGGGTTAGTGTTAATAGTGTTAGGACCAGGCCATGCTGTAGGAAGGGTTAGGGTTAATAGTGTTAGTCAGGACCATGCTGTAGGAAGGGTTAGGGTTAATAGTGTTAGTCAGGACCATGCTGTAGGAAGGGTTAGGGTTAATAGTGTTAGTCAGGACCATGCTGTAGGAAGGGTTAATAGTGTTAGTCAGGACCATGCTGTAGGAAGGGTTAATAGTGTTAGTCAGGACCATGCTGTAGGAAGGGTTAATAGTGTTAGTCAGGCCATGCTGTAGGAAGGGTTAATAGTGTTAATAGTGTTAGTCAGGACCGTGCTGTAGGAAGGGTTAATAGTGTTAATAGTGTTAGTCAGGACCGTGCTGTAGGAAGGGTTAATAGTGTTAATAGTGTTAGTCAGGACCGTGCTGTAGGAAGGGTTAATAGTGTTAATAGTGTTAGTCAGGCCATGCTGTAGGAAGGGTTAATAGTGTTAATAGTGTTAGTCAGGACCATGCTGTAGGAAGGGTTAATAGTGTTAGGACCAGGCTATGCTGTAGGAAGGGTTAGTGTTGATAGTGTTAGGACCAGGCCATGCTGTAGGAAGGGTTAGGGTTAATAGTGTTAGTCAGGACCAGGCCATGCTGTAGGAAGGGTTAATAGTGTTAGTCAGGACCATGCTGTAGGAAGGGTTAATAGTGTTAGGACCAGGCCATGCTGTAGGAAGGGTTAGGGTTAATAGTGTCAGGACCAGGCCATGCTGTAGGAAGGGTTAGTGTTGATAGTGTTAGGACCAGGCCATGCTGTAGGAAGGGTTAATAGTGTTAGTCAGGACCATGCTGTAGGAAGGGTTAATAGTGTTAGGACCAGGCCATGCTGTAGGAAGGGTTAGGGTTAATAGTGTCAGGACCAGGCCATGCTGTAGGAAGGGTTAGTGTTAATAGTGTTAATAGTGTTAGGACCAGGCCATGCTGTAGGAAGGGTTAGTGTTAATAGTGTTAATAGTGTCAGGACCATGCTGTAGGAAGGGTTAGTGTTAATAGTGTTAGTCAGGACCATGCTGTAGGAAGGTGAGAAGGTACCCTCCTCTAGGTGGATGACAGACTGGGTTAGTGCTTTCCCCTAGGAGGGACATGAAGGGTGGTGATAACGCCATGTCTGTGTTCTCTTTGAAAGTCACAATCTCGGCCTCGAAGTCCCACACTTTTCGGCGCGGTATTCCAAATGTTTCATTCGGTTCAGAATGATCCAGATTTCTTCTTTCTTGCTAACCAGGATCAGGTGGATCTGGCTGATTTTTCCCCTCAACGACTCCAAAACTGTCAGGTAGATCTGATCCTGGATATCAACAACGACAACAACAACAACAACAATAGATTAAATGTTTTGCTGGACCCTAGTGGTGATGTTTGAGGGGTGGGGTGAGGTACTCGTTGGCTAGTCCCTGTCATCTACCGTAGGGGAGGCTGGTGGAGGTAGAAATGGGAGGACGGGCTCATTGTCACGCATGGAACAGAATGAGCAATGGCAGGTGTTTGATGCCGTCGGTCATTACGTTCTGACACGCGTGTCGGCCGCCATTCCTTATTCCGTCCCATGCGTCACAAAGAGCCCGTCCTCCGATTTCTACCTCCACCAGCCTCCCCTGCTGTTGAGCTAGCTGCTAGCAGACAAGATGATGGTTGGTCATTTATTATTGCGTTTATGGAGGTTTATTGGGACACAGGCACACTCATTGTGACATCACTGCTGACAGGCACACCCACTATGACGTCACTCACTATGACATCACTGTTGACAGTCAGTGTTACTGGGAAGCTGGCTGTGGTCAGAGGACAAATTAAAGAGGTAGTCCACCCTAAAACCTAATAATAATAATAATAATAACAACCTTTATTTGTATAGAGCTTTTCCTGCAAACATTGCAGCTCAAAGTGCTTTAATCATTATATAGTCATCATTTAATTATTTAGTCATTCAAAGGCAATATTAAAAAGATGTGTTTTTAGTCTTGACTTGAACATATTTGCTGAGGTTGCATCCCTAATGTAAACTGGCAGTGCATTCCACAATTTGTGTGCATAAAATGAGAATGCAGCCTCACCAAATCTCTTCTTTTGTACATGTGGTACACAGAGAAAACCAGCGTCAGAAGACCTGAGAGCTCTATTGGGCTGATATGCTCAGCAAAAGGTCTGAACATATTCAATAATGTTGTTGTCATGGGCGCTTCCTATCTAGAGGTGTCAGAGCTACATACCATAATGTCCTCTGCAGGGGAGGTTGGTGGAGGTAGAAATCGGAGGATGGGCTCATTGTAATTGCAAGCCTCCCCTGTTACTATGAAAGGGTCTGGTCTGAGCTGGGTGGACAGAAGCCATTGAAGGGAATGTTGCTTATTTTGCACTCTGTGGGAAAAAATGTAAAGCTATTTCTCTCTCTCTAACACACACACACACACACTCTCTCATTCTCTCTT
>NC_137676.1:72394945-72399945 GCF_963989245.1 Nansenia antarctica
GGTCTGTATGTATGAGTAAGCTAGCGTTAGCTGCTGCTGCTTCTACGTCATCTCCATCAGGGCTGATATGAGGAGTTTCTCTTTCTTTCTTTCTTTCTCTATCTGACGGTAGCAGACTAGACTACCAGAATGAATCCCCTTGTCACCGCGAGGTCTTCCTTGTAGCAGGTAGGCTACACACTTCTTGTAAATGACTTGATCCACCGCCTGCTTGTGATGCAACAATGGCCTTCTGTAGTTCCACAGTTCTAAAGGCCATGTTCGGTTTCATTCCACGCTCTGAAAGTAACACCTAGGAATACAAATAGATTTAAATGATTTGGTGTGTGTGTGTGTGTGTGTGTGTGTGTGTGTGTGTGTGTGTACCAAAGAATGTCAGATATAGAGACAACAACAACATAAAAATAGAATAATGAAGAAAACTAGAAGACCCGTGTGTACACAAACCTTAAGACCTTCTGCTAGCATATCAGCCCGATAAGGGTCTCAGGTCTTCTGACGCTGGCTTTCTCTGTGTACCACATGTACAAAAGAAGAGATTTGGTGAGGCTGCATTCTCATTTTATGCAGCCAGATTGTGGAATGCACTGCCAGTTTACATTAGGGATGCAACCTCAGCACATGTTCAAGTCAAGACTAAAAACCCATCTTTTTAATATTGCCTTTAAATGACTGATGATAAATAATTGAATGATGATTATATAATGATTAAATGACTACTATATAATGATTAAAGCACTTTGAGCTGCAACATTTGCAGGAAGAGTGCTATACAAATAAAGGTTATTATTATTATTATTATTATTATTATTATTATTATTATTATTATTATTGCACAAACCTTAATGAGAGGTGACATGCATGAGGAATGAGCTTTCTCATCAGACCAGGCGTGACAGAATGACATAACGCATCCTTGCCTTTAAGGAATGCTGTAAACATGACCTAAATAACTGAGAAATACCATAGGTCTGCCCCTGGCATGCACAAAACCACACGTAGCCTAAGTATATCCCCACATACCCTTTAAGAACGCAAGTAAAGAGTAGAACACACACACAGACACACATACACACACACACACAATACCTTGTTTGGTGTTTCATCTGCCTCCCTTTAAATAACCGTCAACTTCCTTTTTAAGGGGATGTCCAGCTCCCTGTGGTTATAACACACACACACACACACACACAGATACACAGGCATACACACACACACACGCACACACAGACACACACACAGATACACACACACGCACACACACACACACACACACAGATTCACAGGCATACACACCCACACACACACAGATACACACGCACACGCACACACACACAGATATGATACACACACACACGCACACACACACACGTACACACACACACACAGGTACACACACGCACACACACACACACAGACACAAAACAACAACAGCTGAGGCGTTCTGGTGTAATAATGATGTAGAGAGGAGCTTGTGTCTGGACAGCTGATCTGGGGCCTGTGTTCATCCCAGGCAGGATGTAACAAGAACCTGGGGTCTCTCTGGCCCTCCTGTCCCCTCAGTCAGCACACACACACTCACACACACACACACACACACTCACACACACACACACACACACACTGCACAGCTGAGAATGTGGCAGTCATAGTACAGCATGCCCATTCAGGCTACTCTGGGAAGGGGGTTTCCACTGCCTACACACACACACACACGCACACACACACGCACATGCACACACACACACACACTCACACAAAGCCTCAATGGTTTATCTATGGTCAGAAGCGCGTGGTCTTCTCTCTCTCTCACACTCACACTCACACACACACACTCACACACTCACACACACACACACACAGATTGTGCAGCCCTCAACACAAAACTATTCCACCACGTCTTTCCCTCCACACCAAACTAGGAGCTGACCGACAGTTACCCAGCGCCAAGCCCCCCCCCCCAGCCACGGAAAAAGATCAGATGATATTTTGATATCACACACCACATGACCACACCACATGACCGGATAAACAATCAAAGTTTATTACAAAAATATCCTTTAAAAATAACAACAACAATAATGTCACATTTGTATACTGATATTGATCAAGTGCCTTACTGAAACCCCCCCCCCCCCTGCGCGCCCCGCCCCCCTCCCAAAAAACAAAGCTGTTTGTCAGTTCAGTTGCCATTTCTTCTACAGGTAAGTTTCAACCGCCCGTGTCAGATCAGAAAAGAACAGCAAATTTGTTGTTGTTGTTGTCAGATGCGACGTCTATGCACTCGCCTTACCAGGAAGTAAGAGACTTCCTGTGTTTGTGCCTGAATCTCAGTACCACACAGAACAATCACAACACCTTATGACAGGGGTGCGCGTTCTGTCCCTGCACCGGATCACCGTACATGAAATACAACACGGGATAAGGACAGTGAATAAATACCAAATAATATTTTAGAACACTGTGATACATTTTCCCAGGCACAAACTAAATATGTACAATAATCTAACAATGTACAGTAAATATCTCAATAATCTATAGGTTAAATCGAGAACAGATAAATAGAACATTAAAAAAAAACATAGAATTAAATAGCACCAATAAACAATAACAATAAATGCATATCTTCATATCTACAGGAAAGAAGCTTATGTATTTTCTAAGTGAAATAAATCGAAACATTTGTGCATCAAAAGATTACAATTTTGGCAAAACTTGTAAGAAAGTGCAATAGGTCAATAAGTTGAAGGAGAAAAATATGTTGATTTGAGGTATTTATGATTGCATTTACATCCAATAACCCTGTCTGTGCTGTTGTAGGTCTGGCGAGGCTGGTGGAGGTAGAAATCGGAGGACAGGCTCAGTGTAATGCAAGGGATGGAATGGGGAATGGTTTGATACAAATTCTTCATTCCGTTCCATGCATTACAATGAGCCCGTTTCTACCTCCACTAGCCTCCCCTGCTGTGGACCACACAAGCAACCCTCTCACACTACACACAGAAAACACCCCCCATGCATCTCCATGGCTGCGTTCGTGAATTCGCTCTGAGGGCGCCGGAACGCACACTTGGGCTCAATGTCATAAAGGGACGAAGTAATTTGATTTGTTTGATTTGACGAGGCATACCCATGAGTGCCGATCAGATTTCCAGAGCGAATTTACGAACGCAGCCCCATGTCATCATTCAAATAGATTATTACTCACATATCAGTGGTCTGACACAGCAGGACTACAAACACATTCTCTGGGCTGGTTTTCCATAGACTAAAACACATCTTCAACGGGGATATCCCACCCATCGAAAATACTGTTAAATCCAGATAGGGTTGCGAAATTCCAATAAAACTGTGTCAACTTCCCGATAATTTCCAACGTAACCCATATGGGATATCCCTCTGGAAACTTTGGAAATTATCTTAAAATTCCCAAATTTATGGGATTATTTTGCGACCCTAAATCCAGAACTAGCCTTAATCTGTGCCTTGTAGACCTGCAGACCGTACAGTAAACCATGTACAGTACAGTACACCTAGGTTAAGATTAATTAATTTTTATTTAATTAATTTTAATTTTGCCATTTAGCAGACGCTTTTAATCCAAAGCGATTTACAATTACGAATTACAGGGACATTCCCCCTGGAGTAACTGAGGGCTAAGTGCCTTACTCAAGGGCACACTAGTAGTGGTGTGGTTTCAGGCGGGATTTGAACTCACAACCTTCCGATCACAAGTCCAACTCACTATCCACTAGACCACCACTACCCCTTAGATCTCCCTCGATGAGACAAACGCTAAACCAGACCTAAGGTTCAAACCAACTGTCTGACTGACTTGACGCTGTCCTGAAAACAAAACAGAACAGAGAGATGATGTCCAGCGATGGTGACGACCAGCTAGCCACGTTAGCTAACCTGGTGACGACCAACTAGCCACGTTAGCTAGCGATGGTGACGACCAGCTAGCCACGTTAGCTAGCGATGGTGACGACCAGCTAGCCACGTTAGCTAGCGATGGTGACGACCAGCTAGCCACGTTAGCTAACCTGGTGACGACCAGCTAGCCACGTTAGCGAAGCTCCCTGTCCAGGCACGCTGCTGGGGACCTGTAAGTGTTCTCCAGCGCCCAGTTACCGTCAGCATGCCGCCTTCATCCCTCAACTCCCGCCCTGGCTTCAGTCCCCTACAAGACGGCCTATCGATGGACGTCACCATAGCAACACGTCAACTGTCGATACGCAACAGATTGCTAGGGTGTAAGGTTAGGCTAGTAAGAGGCAGAAATCGGGAGGATATATCAAGATAAGATTATACCCTACTCCTCATTCCATTCCATGCATTATTAAGGGATACCTGTTCCTCATTCCTCCTCCGTTCCATGAATCACATACCTCCACCGGCCTCCCCCCTGGCCTCCCCTGGCTCCAACTCCACCCCTCTCCCAGTCCGCCACAGTTCAGCCCAGGCATTGTCACAGCAGAGCAGTCCCTGTCCCTCTGTCCCTGTCCCTGTCCCTCTGTCCCTGTCTCCCATCTCCCCCCCAGTCTTCCTCCGCGAGTACGGTACTATAAGTTGTCCTTCTCTCACGACCCACCAGAGCGGAACAATAAAGTTTGGTTTGAACAGTTTGTGACCCCTCTCTCACAGCCGGGCACACTCCTCACAGTGGTTCAGGTACTCCGCCGCGTGGGCCTCGTCGTACGTGGTGAGGCAGCGTGGGCATTGTAGTTCCGACGACGAGCCCCGGCACTCAGTCCAGCTGGGTCTGGGAACTACAACCATGGCCGCCGCCGCTGAGGACGAAGACGAGGATGAGGATGAGGAGGATGTTGGAGCTGCTGCTGCCGCCGCCGTCGTCAAATGTCCGCTGTGGCGGCTGGGGCCGGGCCCGGCGGTGGGGCCGGGCCCGGCGGTGGCGCCGGTACCGAGGAGAGGCTGGGCCGCTTCTGCGTGGCGCCGTGGGGAGATGCGGTGGCCGATGTGGACCCGGCACGTTGGCG
>NC_137676.1:72404945-72407445 GCF_963989245.1 Nansenia antarctica
ATCGATCGATCTATCGATCAATCAACTCACTCAGTGTGTGTTCAATGACGAGCCTCATAGTACACGTGGTACCGGAGGAGTCATGTCATGAATTGTCAAATGAGTGTTGTAATCGTGGAATGTAATGAATTGTGTAATGGAACTAGCACACGCACACGCACACACACACGCACACACACACACACACACACACACACACACACACACACACACACACCGGGCATCCTTTAATGGAACAGTGACAGAGGAGCTATGTATGTGTGTGTGTGTGTGTGTGTGTGCACACGCGTGTAGCGTCTGTGTGTGTGTGTGTGTGTGTGTGTGTGCGCGTCTGTGTGTGCGTCTGTCTGTGTGTGTGTGTGTGTGTGTGTGTGTGTGTGTGTGTCTGTGTGTGTGTGTGTGTGTGTGTGTGTGTGTGTGTGTGTGTCTCTGTCTGTGTGTGTGTCTGTCTGTGTGTGTGTCTGTGTGTGTGTCTGTGTGGGGGGCAAAACAACTTTGACACCTGCCTCTGCCCACGCATATGTGCACAGTTGAAATGGAAATGAAAAAAAATGAAAAAAGGTTATTGCTATGGCAACGACCTCTCTGCAATGGTATGGTGGTTTTGAAGCTTCGAGATGTTCTGATCTTTATCTGTGGGGTTGACATAGTTCAGTTCCTCGGTGGGGGCTTTACTGACACTGTCGCTCAGTGGTTAACAGTGTTACCTCATCAGACGACAGCCATGAATAGGCCTGTATGGGTACTAGTCAGTCTATATTTGTTTATATGTCATTTCTCCATTGATGACTAGCCTGCACTGGAAAATCCCTGATGTCAAAATGTTACATGAAAATGAAAGGTAGCGGTCAGATAGATAGTTAGATAATGCATCTTCTTTATTTCACATCGAGCATTTCCCCCATCGCATTTGAACTTGTAATGTAACTTAAAATAAGGCACAAGATTGTCTCGCATAGCCTATAGATGCGTCAAAATAGGACACTTTTATCCAGGCTTAGTTGAAGGCAGAATAACTGGCTGAGTTACTCACTTTTTGACTGATCTCTGCTTGCTCGGACGCGCTCGTCTCTGCCTCTTTCCACTTCTGCTTCAGCTTGCAGATTTCTTTGCATAAACTTTCCAGTAGAGACTTGGAGGGTCCTATGACCACGGGGTCGTGTCCTTCAACATTAATACAGGTGCTCTCATATTTGCCCAAGCGCGCTTTTAGATCCGCGATT
Organism: Nansenia antarctica; assembly: GCF_963989245.1. Lineage (NCBI taxonomy): Eukaryota > Metazoa > Chordata > Actinopteri > Argentiniformes > Microstomatidae > Nansenia > Nansenia antarctica. Next base: position 72,406,169 of record NC_137676.1, read on the forward strand.
GCATTGTCCCTCCTGAAGACCTGCTTACTCAACGTGTCCATCTCCTGGCGCGTCTCGTGGTAGAAGGTGTTTAAGGTGTGACAGCTCCGGAGCTTTGCCTTCAGCGCAGCGTTATTATCCATGTGGAGGTTCTCCATGGCTGGGGGGTCGCTCCTTGCCCTCCCGAGGGGGGCTGACACCTTGACGAATCGAGTTGACGGGGGGGGGGGAAATCTGAACAAATATCCCATCAGTGTTTTAAACAACTACGTGTGAAACCACATGTATGGTGTATTCAGACTAACACGAAAGCAAGCGGCCAACTGAGAGATGTAATGTGGCGCATTTCGAAATGATCCAAGCGCGTATTGTAGGAGGGGGGTGGGGTGTTATAGGAGGGGGGTTTCCTCCGTGCGGGACTTCCCCAGCCCCCCCCCAACACAGGGAGGGCGGACTTGACTTTCTGGACTTTTTTCTTTAAACAACGTCGGGTAAGTTGACTTGAATGAATGAAAGCTTTATTTCGAACATGTGAAAAAAGAAATAGTTATAACAAGAAAAAACAAAACAAAAACAAGAAAAAACAAAACAAAACTAAAAACACTATTTACTTAACATGGCCTTTCCGTGCGCGACCATCCATTCCCAGCCAGAAGGATCCGGTCGTTCGTTCACATAAATGATTTGATTCCCGACAATATAGTTATAGGCTATCTAAGGACTCCACACGGTGACACTACTGTCACTGTGTACTTCTGAGAGACTGAAAGAAACGCAGCTGACACTCACTCTGCACATGCGCAGTAGGCTACACCTCCGGAAACATTTCAACATTTCATTCAAATAGTTTCAAGTCGAGACTAAAAAACTCATCTTTTTAATATTGCCTTTAAATGACTGTATTATTTTCTAAATGTATTTTATAACGTTAGTCGAATCTATATATTTGTATATATTGTATATATTTGTATATGTATTTACTTGTTAAAATCTTATAGTAATTATTATATTATGTCGTTATTTTGTTAAAGCACTTTGAGCTGCAACGTTTGCAGGAAAAGTGCCATACAAATAAAGGTTATTACGCTATATATAAATACGTTATTATAGATACGCGATAGATGCCCGACAAACGGCCACTGCCTCCTCTCGGTCATCGGTGGAAGTGACAGAAGCGGAGGGGACAATTAAAACAATTAAAGTCACAATCCCGAATGATGGACAGAGGCAACTAGATGAGGGTGAATCTCCCGACATGATTCGCATTTTATGAGCGGCACAAACCTCTCATCATGAGA
>NC_137676.1:72409945-72412445 GCF_963989245.1 Nansenia antarctica
CTATACCACTAATTAGCCAGACACAGGCTGCGTTCGTAAATTCGCTCTGGAATCTGATCAGCACTCATGGAACGCCTCTTGTCCAATCAAATAACTTGGTCCCTTTATGACGTTGAACCCAACGTGCGCTCCGGCGCTCTCAGAGCGAATTTACAAACGCAGCATTCTAAGCAGCGCGAGCTTATTTCAGGTTCTGCCCGTATATATATATACAGTATATATGAGGTCAATACAATAAAATACCAGCAGGGAACATCCACTCAATGCAGTAGCTACATGACGCGGGGGGGTATTCCATCAACGCCACTAAAGGCTTATTTTGATAAATCTCGCGAGAACTATAAAAACAAAATCCGGTTTTATTTAGATAACTCTCGCGAGACCTTTTTTGATGGAATAGCCCGCAGGGATGTGCATGCATGCACCAGTTACCATGATGCATTTCAAATAAAGCAGGTTAAGGCAGGTGAAATAAATGAATACAGTGTCAACTTTAGGATAATAACAATAATAATAATAATAATAATAATAATTATAATATATGCCATTTCACAGACTCGTTTATCCAAAGTGACTTACAGTACAGTGAGTGCATAATACACTATACATTACGTACGTATGGTCCCCAACCCTGGACCCCCAACAACCCACAACCTCAACATCGCCAGTGCCGTGCTCGTCAACTTAAAAAAAGACCCACAACCGGTTCGGTCCGCCTCTTCATCTCCTCCGCAAGCTCAGTTCTCTGTGCTCCTCGTCAGGCATGGCTAGGTGGTCCACGAGCAGCTGGGCGTCGTCTCCCACGTCCTCGAAGGAGAACTCCTCGCTGCTCTGGCTCTCTGCGCTCTCGCTGGTGGTGTCACTGATCTCACTGATCTGACTGGATTCAGTGGATTCAGTGGATTCACTGGATTCACTGCTCTCACTGCTCTGGCTGCTGTCACTGGTGTCGGCGGTGGTGGTCAGGACATCCTGACTGGTGCTGATGTATTCACTGGCGCTGGTGTTGCTACTGGTACTGGTATTGGTACTGGTGACCTGGTCGATGCTGTCATCCATCTGAGTGCTCTCGCTGCTCTTGCTACTGGTGTCCTGACTGGTACCAGTACCGGTACTGGTAAGCGTGTGGATACTGTCGCTGGTATCACTGGTATCAACGATCTCGCAGGTCTTGCTACTGGTGTCCTGACTGGTAACGGCACCGGTACTGGTATCGGTAAGCTTGTGGATACTGTCGCTGGTATCACTGCTATCAACGATCTCGCAGTTCTTGCTACTGGTGTCCTGACTGGTGACGGCACTGGTACTGGTGTCGGTAAGCTTGTCGCTGGTGACACTGGTATCACTGGTTTCAGCGCTCTCACTGCTCTGGCTACTCACACTGCTGGTGTCAGTGAGACTGGTCGTACTTTGGGAATCATCGACCAATAGGAGGCCTCCGTTGCTCTGTGTTTGACCTACGACCTCAGTGCTGCTGCTTTTGTCCTCCACGCTCAGGACTTGGCCCGGGGTCACCCTGATCCAGCTCTGGAGGAGAAGATTGACATCAGGGATTAGGTTTCACACACCCGATTAAACATTAAAGCAGAACTCTTAGGGAGACCGTTCCTCATTCCGTTCCATGTGTTGCAATGAGCCTAGCCTCCGATTTCTACCTCCACCCAGCCTCCACGGATACTTACATAGTACATTAGTATAATACATATTGACAGTATTAATGTGCTTTTCTGATTCATCAGGATGACATAATTCACTAGTTCATAGTTCATAGTTCACTAGCATAGTTCATAGTTATATCACTATTTACACATCTGGTTAGATGCTAAATGACAATAAAGTTGAATCTAATCTAATCTAATCTAATCTAATCTATTCTATTCTAATCTAATCTCATACAGGATATGACATCATCAGGTGTGTTCTCACCTTCCGGAGGTTCTCGTCGCTGCCTTCGCTGTTGTCCCTGGTCTCCCCCACACCCCGGAACACCGCCTGTCAAACCACACGGACGGCAACAACATTTAGGTGTGTGTGTGTGTGTGTGTATATGTGTCTGTGTGTGTGTATCTATATATATGTGTCTGTGTGTGTGTGTGTATCTATATATATATGTGTCTGTGTGTGTGTGCGTATTGTACTGTAACTAACTGTATCCTGGGAAAGCCACCTGTCACACCACTGTTTTGCTGTTAAAGTACTGCTTCCTCTGTTATTGTGCATTGTGGCTATAGTGTTTATACTAGTATTGTATTGTGGCTATAGTATTTCCACTCTAAAGATAATACCCCCCCCCCACACCCCCCTTAAAGGAAAATAATCATCCAAACACGTTGAAAGAGAATAGACCACACAGATTACATCCCTTAGTCACTCCATCACAACAAGGATGATGTTGCTGCTGTGATGTACTGTGCTGTATATCTGAGGTAGAGCTCTTTAACACAAGCCATGCTGCTCACCTGATGTTCTGAAGACTCCAATGATACTGACTCCAATGATT
>NC_137676.1:72422445-72427445 GCF_963989245.1 Nansenia antarctica
AAAAAAACACAGTCCCAGGCACAGTTACAACGTGTTGATCATTTATCAATAACTAATCGACTATCAGTAACTTGTGATAGAAATGTTACTGGTAGACACGTTTTTAACATTATGATACATTATGATACTGCTGTATTTCCAATATAATATACCTTAGGATACTTATAATACAGCCGCATTGCAAACAACATGATAAGCCTGCCTTCTAAATATTCACAGAGACGGTTGTTGTTGTTGTTGTTGTTGTACTGTTGCCGGGCAACATGGGTTCTGAAGGTTGTGAGGGGCAGGCCCTGTGGCGCCTGTTGTCTGATAATGTCTGTCTAGCTGAGATGGCGTCTGTTATTGACGTGACGTGTCCCCACCGTCACTGTCCCTGATCTGCGTCCTTGACTATGTTCCTTTAAACAGGACGGCTCTGGGCTGGGCCGCCCGCGTTGTGTCTCTGTGTCTGTGTGTGTGTGTGTGTCTGTGTGTGTGTGGTGTCTGTGTGTGTGTGTCTCTGCGTCTCTAAGCGTAGGCTACAGTAAAGAACACTATTGTGGCTCTACGACCTTTGACCTCTAGACTCACCTTTACCACAGGTGATCAGGTGGATTTCCACGACAAACCAGTCATCGTGTATCAATAACTATTAATCATGTATCAATAACTATTAATCATGTATCAATAACTCAGGTGAAAGGCAAGCCTCATGGAAAACACCAGGGGTTATCCAAGACCTCCCAGGTGGCTAAAGAGAAGGTACACCACTCCTGTCTGACTCACTATTTACATCACTATTAACATCATCATTAACATCACCATTAACATCACTATTAACATCACTACTTTGCTATTTTGTGGAAGAAACAGACTTAGTAAACATATCAAGTTAATATTGCATGTTGTGACAACGTTCTTCCCCACCCTGCTCATTGAATTGATATTTTGTAATCAATATAGTTAACACTTAACTTTTAATTAATTAAAAAGTCTCCCATCTGGACAAACAAGCCCCCTGCCATGGGGAACACACACACACACACACACACACAACTGACAATGTAATCTATATTAGTTTTACATACTCTAATACATAATTATTGTTCTACTGCCCCTTTCTGTCATTGTCTTTTTAAACAAATTTTGCTCATATAGTGTTGCTTATTACATTGTTTGTAATACACTGCACAACCCACACCAAGTCAATTTCCTGTATGTGTGAATATACTTAGAATATAGGCTACTTAGAATACTTAGAACTCAGAATAAAAATAATTCTGATTCTGAGTTGGATTCCGATTCCGATTCCGGTTCTGATGTTGTCCTCCTATCTCCTCCCTGTCTAGGAGGTGATCCCAGAGGAGGCCAACGAGGGGGAGGTGCTGCCCACCTTCGTCACGCTGGAGGCCAGCAGTCAGGAGGAGGAGCAGGAGGAGGAGCTGAGTTACGTCGCTAACACTAACGCTAACAAGGAGTTGCAGGAGGAGGAGGGGGAAGAGGAGGAGGAGAGGAGCACCCCCGTCCTGCTGAGTGACGAGGCGCTGGTAGACCTCCTGCAGGAGGAAGAGGAGGAGGAGGAGGGGGAGGAAGAGGAGGAGGAGGAAGAAGAGGAGGAGGAGGAGAAGATTGAGTCTGAGGAGGCGGAGGAGGAGGAGGAGGAGGAGAGCCAGACTCTGGAGGAGGAGGATGAGGAGGAGGAGGAGGAGGAGGGGGAAATGCTGGAGGGAGAGGAGGAGGTAGATGTGGAGTTGGAGGAGGAGGAGGAGGAGGAGGAGGGGGTAGCAGAGACAGAGGAGGAGGAGGAGGAGGAGGATGAGGAGGAGGTAGAGGCAGAAGAGGGGGAGTCTGTGGGTGGGGCTGCAGGAGGAGGAGAGGTAGAGGGGGAGGCAGTGGAGGAAGAGACTGACAGCAGCACTGAAGCAGAGATCCCCGTGGATCTGGACTACGCTGTGGACAGCGACGTCACTCTGCCCCTGGAGAGCCTGCCCCCTGCAGGGAAACCCCTCGCAAACGACAGCCAGCTCCTCTCCAAGGAGGAAGAGGAGGCAAAGGTAGAGGAGGAGGAGGTGGCGGAGGAGGAGGTGGAGGAGGAGGACGAGGAGAAGGAGGAGGAGCAAGAACAGGCTAGCGAGGAAGACATCCCCATCTCCATCACCGAGGACTACGAATCCCAGCAGGACGTTCAGAACACAGAGCCCTCTGAGAGCCAGGAGGTGGTGGAGCGCGACCAAGAGAACACTCCCCCGGGAAACAAGGACCAGGACAAAGGATCCCAGGTCGCCGATCCTCCCGTGACGGGGGAGGGCGGTAAAAAAGAGACAGAGACGGAGACAGAGACGGAGACAGACCTCCAGGAGACCAAGAACAGCGTGGAGGAGCTGGAGATTATGGTGGTGCCACTGGCCGGAAGAGGGGATGACAAAGAAGAGGAGAAGGAGGAGAAGAAGAAGAAAGAGGAGGAGAAGAAGAAGGTGGTGGAGGAGGAGGAGGAGGGGAAGGAGAAGAACGACAGCGCCAGCCAGACGAAAGCCAAGGGCAGGAAGCACAGGAAGAACGCCCAGAGAGGCAGGAAGCACCCCCACATCCAGAGTGACCCCGCTCACGCCCTCCAGAGCGACCAGCCACCCCCAGACCCGGAGCCCGAGGCTGGGAGGAGGGGGAGGGGGGAGGGGACCCCTGGGGAGGAGGGAGGGAAGGAGGGAGGGAAGGAGGGGGAGAAGGAGCAGCAGCAGCAGCGCACCACAGACAACACCGTGCAGAAGCCCAAGAGGAGGAGAGCAGGGAAATGGGTAACGCTCAGAGAGAGACGTGATACACACGCACGCACATAGACACACACACACACACACATAGGCACACACACACACACACACACACACACACACTCACACACACACACACACATAGGCACACACATGCACACTCACACACACACACACACATAGGATACGCATGCAGGCACACACACACACACACGCATATAGGCACACACATAGGAACACACACGCGCACGCACACACACGCACGTAGGCATATAGGCACACAGGTAGGCACAAAATGCCGCACATGCATACATACACACACACACTCATTCTCTGTACTGAAATCCATTAAATGAAAAAAAGAAGTGCCCTGTATTCCATGAGCGTTGACCTGTGCCCCTGCTGTGTTGCCCCCCCCCCCCCCCCCCCCCCCCAGACGCCCCAGGTGGGTATGAACCCGGTGCAGATCAGGGCCACGGTGGACCTCTACCCCAGCACCAGGCCCTCCCTGGGGGGCAACACCCACCGCCCCGAGGGCCCCGCAGGTACCCGTCCGCCCGGTTCAGCTCTGTCGCTTCCTCTACTCACTCCCACCTCCCTCCCTCTCTCTCTCTCTCTCTCTCTCTCTCTCTCTCTCTCTCTCTCTCTCTCTCTCTCTCCCTCTCTCTCTCTCTCCTTCTCTTCCCCAACTCCTCTCATCCCCATTTTTTTCTCTCTCACCTTCCCCTCTCTTCTCCTTCTCCTCTCTCTCCTTCCCCTCTCTTCTCCTTCTCCTCTCTCTCCTTCCCCTCTCTTCCCTCTCATCTCCTCTCTCTCCATCTCCTCTCTCCTTCTCCTCTCTTCTCCTTCTCCTCTCTCTCTCTCTCCTCTCCTTCTGCTCTCTCTCTTTCCTCTCTCTCCTTCCCCTCTCTTCCCTCTCATCTCCTCTCTCTCCTTCTCTTCCCCAACTCCTCTCATCCCCATTTTCTCTCCTTCTCCCTCTCTCTCCTTCCCCTCTCTCTTCTCCTCCTCTAATCCCCATCTCCTCTCTGTCCTCCTCCTCTCTCCTTCTCCTCTCCCCCATCTCCTCTCTCCTCTCTCTCCATCTCCTCTCTCCTTCTCCTCTCTTCTCCTTCTCCCTCTCTCTCCTTCCCCTCTCTCTTCTCCTCCTCTAATCCCCATCTCCTCTCTGTCCTCCTCCTCTCTCCTTCTCCTCTCCCCCATCCCCTCTCTCCTCTCTCCTCTCTCTTCCCTCTCTCCTCTCTCTCCTTCTCTCTCCTTCTCTCACCACATCTTCTCTCTTCTCCATCTCCTCCCTCTCTATCTCCTCTCTCTCCTCCTCCTCTATCTCCTCTCTCCCCTCACTCTTATCACCTCTATCCCTCTCTCCTCTCCCCTGGCTCCCTCTCTCCCCCTCCCTCCTCCCCCCTCCCTCCCCCCCTCTCTCCTCCCCCCTCGCTCCCAGAGAATCTGCTGACCAGGGTGTTTCTCTAGAACAGTCTCCTGGGTTCAAGGCTGCTAACATAACAAACCCACGGCAGGCTTAAGCAATCAATGCCAGAGCTCATAGAGAATCAGGTCACTGTGTAAACTCAGATAGGGATGGAATGTGTGATGTGTGTGTGTGTGTGTGTGTGTGTGGTGTGTGTGTGTGTGTGTGTGTGTGTGTGTGTGGGGGGGGGGGGGGTAGGGGGGGGGAGTGGTTATAATGAGAGTTGACACTGAATGTTGTTCTGGTTCACATCTGAAAGTACCAGGGGAGGCTGGTGGAGGTGGACCAGGGGAGGCTGGTGGAGGTAGAACACCAGGGGAGGCTGGTGGAGGTAGAACACCAGGGGAGGCTGGTGGAGGTAGAACACCAGGGGAGGCTGGGGGAGGTAGAACACCAGGGGAGGCTGGGGGAGGTAGAACACCAGGGGAGGCTGAGGGAGGTAGAACACCAGGGGAGGCTGGGGGAGGTAGAACACCAGGGGAGGCTGGGGGAGGTAGAACACCAGGGGAGGCTAGGGGAGGTAGAACACCAGGGGAGGCTGGGGGAGGTAGAACACCAGGGGAGGCTGGGGGAGGTAGAACACCAGGGGAGGCTAGGGGAGGTAGAACACCAGGGGAGGCTGGGGGAGGTAGAACACCAGGGGAGGCTGGGGGAGGTAGAACACCAGGGGAGGCTGGGGGAGGTAGAACACCAGGGGAGGCTAGGGGAGGTAGAACACCAGGGGAGGCTGGGGGAGGGAGAACACCAGGGGAGGCTGGGGGAGGTAGAACACCAGGGGAGGC
>NC_137676.1:72430479-72435479 GCF_963989245.1 Nansenia antarctica
GGGGGAGGTAGAACACCAGGGGAGGCAGGGGGGAGGTAGAACACCAGGGGAGGCTGGGGGAGGTAGAACACCAGGGGAGGCTGGGGGAGGTAGAACACCAGGGGAGGCTGGTGGAGGTGGACCAGGGGAGGCTGGTGGAGGTGGGAATGAATCGGAGGACAGGCTCATTGTCATGCATGGAATAGTATCAAACACGTGTGTGTGTGTGTGTGTGCGTGTGTGCGTGTGTGCGTGTGCGTGTGTGTGTGTATTACAATGAGCCTCCCCTGGTTGAGGAGGAGGAGGGGGAGGAGGAGGAGGAGGTGTAGGAGGTGTAGGAGGTGTCGGAGGAGGAGGAGGAGGAGGAGAAGGAGGAGGAGGAGGTGGAGGAGGAGGAGGTGGAGGAGGAGGAGGTTGAGGAGGAGGAGGTATAGGAGGAGGTGGAGGAGGAGGAGGAGGAGGTGGAGGAGGAGGAGGAGGTTGAGGAGGGGGAGGAGGAGGAGGAGGTGTAGGAGGTGTCGGAGGAGGAGGAGGAGGAGGAGGTGGAGGAGGAGGAGGAGGAGGAGGAGGAGGAGGATGTTGAGGAGGAGGTGTAGGGAGAAGAGGAGGAGGAGGTGTAGGAGGGGGAGGAGGAGGAGGAGGAGGTGTAGGAGGAGGATTAAGAGGAGGAGGAGAGCAGACAGCAGATAAGGACCAGGCTCTCCCTCTCTCTTGCAGACCCGTGTGAGAACTTCAGGTGTAAGCGAGGGAAGAGCTGCCAGCTGCTGGACAACAAGCCGGCCTGTGTGTGTCAGCAGCCCTCCGCCTGCCCCCACAGCCTCTCCACCTTCGACCATGTGAGGATGATGATGATGATGATGATGATGATGATGAGGATGATGACGAGGGTTAACTCTTATCAGATCAAATGTGATGAAACGGGGTCTGGTGAAAGGGGGGTTAACAAGTCGGCGACCAATCAACATGTTCAATGTGACTTTTATTTAGAGTACACAGAAATACGTTTCAACGTTGTCATGAACATTAAATGGGCTGCAGACTTGTTACACACATTTCACCAGACCGTGTCACAAATCAGATGATGAAGAAGAAGATGGTGTTGTGTGTTACCGACAGGTGTGTTGTGTGTTGGTGACAGGTGTGTTGTGTGTTGGTGACAGGTGTGTGTTGGTGACAGGTGTGTTGTGTGTTGTGTGTTGTGTGTTGTGTGTTGGTGACAGGTGTGTTGTGTGTTGTGTGTTGGTGACAGGTGTGTGTTGGTGACAGGTGTGTGTTGGTGACAGGTGTGTGTTGGTGACAGGTGTGTGTTGGTGACAGCCACAGGTGTGTGTTGGTGACAGGTGTGTGAGACTGACAGGTGTGTTGGTGACAGGTGTGTTGTGTGTGTTGGTGCAGGTGTGTGTTGGTGCAGGTGTGTGTTGGTGCAGGTGTGTGGGACTGACAGGTGTGTGTGGATGCAGGTTTGTGTTGGTGCAGGTGTGTGGGACTGATAGGTGTTGTGTGTGTTGGTGCAGGTGTGTGGGACTGATAGGTGTTGTGTGTGTTGGTGCAGGTGTGTGTTGGTGACAGGTGTGTGTTGGTGCAGGTGTGTGTTGGTGACAGGTGTGTTAGACTGACAGGTGTGTTTGTGACAGGTGTATGGTACTGACAGGTGTGTGTTGGTGACAGATGTGTGGAACTGACAGGTGTGTTTGTCACAGGTGTGTGGGACGGACAACAAGACGTACGACACGTCCTGCGAGCTCTTCGCCTCTAAGTGCAACCTGGAGGGAACCAAGAGAGGCCACCGCCTCCACCTGGACTACACCGGACCCTGCAAATGTAAGACCCCCACCTGTCTGAGCAGCCTCTACAGCAGGGGAGGCAGGCAGAGGTAGAAATCAGAGGATGCGCCCACTGTTGTAATGCACATCATACACGCATGTTTGATATCTATCTTGTTTCTCCCCCTCTTTCTCTCTCTCTCCCCTATCTTGTTTCTCTCTCACCTCTATCTTGTTTCTCTCCCACTTTTCTCTCTCTCTCTCCCCCCCCCCCCCTCTCCCCCCCCTCTCCCCTCCCCTCCCCCCCCCTCCCCCAGTCATAGCCCCGTGTCTGAGTGAGGAGCTGGCCCAGTTCCCCCTGAGGATGAGAGACCGAACTGCTCTATACTGTATGAACTGAACACTGAACTGCTCTCTCCCCCCTCCCCTCTCCCCCCTCCCCTCTCTCCCCTCCCCCCCCCCCCCCCCCCTTCCCCTCTCCCCTCCCCTCCCCCAGTCATAGCCCCGTGTCTGAGTGAGGAGCTGGCCCAGTTCCCCCTGAGGATGAGAGACTGGCTGAAGAACGTCCTGCTGCAGCTGTACGAGCACGACTCCATGGCCCCCGGCTTCCTCACGCCCAAACAACGCAGCAGGGTGGGTGGAGGGAAGGAGGGAGGGAGGGGTGGAGGGAGGGAGGGAGGGAGGGGTGGGTGGAGGGATGGACGGGTGGAGGGAGGGGTGGGTGGATGGGTGGGTGGGTGGTGGAGGGGTGGAGGGATGGGTGGGTGGAGGGATGGAGGGGTGGAGGGGTGGATGGGTGGAGGGGTGGATGGGTGGATAGATAGATAGACAGATAGACAGATAAGCAGACGGATAGATACAGTATATAAGTAGATAGATAGATACGTAGATAGTGGGGGTAGTGGTGGTCTAGTGGATAGTGAGTTGGACTTGTGATCGGAAGGTTGTGAGTTCAAATCCCGCCTGAAACCACACCACTACTAGTGTGCCCTTGAGTAAGGCACTTAGCCCTCAGTTACTCCAGGGGGAATGTCCCTGTAATTCGTAATTGTAAGTCGACAGACAGACAGACAGACAGGCAGGCAGGCAGGCAGACAGACAGACACAGAGACAGGCAGACAGACACAGACACAGACACAGACACAGACACAGACACAGACAGACAGATGTAATGATGTGCATTTCCCCAGGTGAGGAAGATCCATGAGAGTGAGCGTCGCCTCCACGCGGGGGACCACCCCATCGACCTGCTGGCACAGGACTTTGACAAGAACTACAACATGTACATCTACCCCGTTCACTGGCAGTTCGCCCAGATGGACCAGCACCCCTCAGACAGGTAGCGTAGGCTATACCCTTTAGGCTAGGTTATATATCTCATACATTGGTACTAGTTAGGCTAGGCTAGACTATCTTCCTCCTACACTGGTACTAGGTAGGCTAGGCTAGGCTATCTACCTCATACACTGGTACTAGGTGGGCTACGCTAAGCTAGGCTATCTACCTCATACACTGGTACTAGGTAAGCTAAGCTAGGCTAGGCTATCTACCTCATACACTGGTACTAGGTAAGCTAAGCTAGGCTAGGCTATCTACCTCATACACTGGTACTAATTTTTTTTAACCTTTTTAACCAGATAGGTCAGTTGAGAACCAATTCTCATTTACAATGACGATCTGGCCAATTGGCAGAACAGAGGCAAGTCTGGACACAAAACACAACATAGTATATACGATATAAAACACGAGTGCAATACACAAGTATCAAAAACATCTATACATTACAACACAGTATGTAAAAGACAGCAGGGACCAGGGGGAGGTTATCTTTAAAGCAGGTGCAGTGATCCGAGACAACATCTAAAAGTGAGTGTTTAAAAGTGGGTAACGCGATTAGAGTGAGAGCTTAGGTAAGCTAAGCTAGGCTAGGCTATCTACCTCATACACTGGTACTAGGTGGGCTACGCTAAGATACCCTGTGGCACTGGCTAATCCCCCTCTCTCACCCTCACCCCCCCCCCCCCCCCCCCCCCAGGTTCCTGACCCACTCTGAGCTGGCCCCCCTCCGGGTCCCCCTGGTCCCCATGGAACACTGCACCTCACGCTTCTTCCAGGAGTGCGACGCCGACCGGGACAAGCTGGTCTCCTTCAGAGAGTGGGCCCAGTGCTTCGGCATCAAGGACGGTACGACCTGGGGGAGAGGGGCGAGGGAGGGGGAGAGGGTGAGAGAGGGAGGGAATTCATGATTGTTTATTTCATTCTATTTTTGACGTTCTCCATCAAGGACGGTATGACTGGGGGGGAGGGAGGGAGGGAGAGGGAGGGTGGGAGGTAGGGGGGGATGGAGAGAGGGGGACGGAGAGAGGGGGATTGAGGGAGGGAGGGTGAGGGAGGGACAGAGGGAGGGAGGGAGGAAGGGAGGTACGGAGGGAGGGTTAGAGGGCGAGGGAGTGAGGAAGGGAGGGAGGGAATTAATGATCGGGGGTGACTGTGGCTCAGGAGGTAGACGCCGGCGTCTAATGATCGCAAGGTTGGCAGCTCGGCGGTTCGAACCCCAGCTGGCCACATGTCGAGGTGTCCTTGAGCAAGGCACTGAACCCCTAATTGCTCCAGGATCGCCATCTATGACAGACCCCTTGTCTAGAGCATAAAATACCAAATACCAAATTCCAGCAATTGAGAAGTTGATTGCATGGCAGTAAAACTATTATTTTTTTTAAATTATTTTTTATAATTGTTTATTTCATTCTATTTTTGACATTCTCCTTCTTCTTCCTCTCTCCCCTCACAGAGGACATGAACGTCAACTTGCTGTTCTGAGTGCTGTCCGGTCCCCTCACACACACACACACACACACACACACACACACACACATCTGTGCACACACCCACACACACACACACCTACTCCCTCACCCACTCACCCACTCACTCACCCACTCCTCCACCCACTCCCCCACCCACTCACTCACTCACTCCCCCACTCACTCCCCCACCCACTCACTCACTCACTCACTCACTCACTCACCCACTCACTCACCCACTCACTCACCCACTCACTCACTCACTCACTCACTCACTCACTCACTCACCCACTCACTCACTCACTCACTCACCCACTCACTCACCCACTCACTCACTCACCCACTCACTCACTCACTCACTCACTCACCCACTCACTCACTCACTCACTCACTCACCCACTCCCCCACTCACTCCCCCACCCACTCACTCACTCACTCACTCACTCACTCACTC